>NW_024096655.1:0-295000 GCF_016545835.1 Crotalus tigris
GGTACTACCCTTGCTTGCTTTGTCACAGTCTTTCTATTTCTATTTGTAGGTCTTTGTATTTTGTTATCTTCTCCAGTTCTTTCTCTTCTATTCTGCTATCTCCAGGCACTGCCACGTCCACTATCCAGACTTTTCTGTCTTTCTTATCGACAATTGTTAAGTCTGGGGTGTTATGTTGCAGGTGCTTGTCTGTTTGAATTCTGAAGTCCCAGAGCAGTTTAATTTTATCATTTTCTATGACTTTCTATATTTTATGATACCACCAGTTTTTGCTTACAGGCAAATGATATTTTTTGCAGATCTTCCAATGCACCATTGTTGCTACTTTGTCATGTCGCTGCTTGTAATCAGTCTGTGCAATCTTATTGCAACAGCTTACCAAGTGGTCCACTGTTTCTTCAGCTTCTTTGCATAGGCGGCACTTACTGTCTGTTGCTGTCTTCTCAATTTTGACTTTGTATGCGTTTGTCCTTAAGGCTTGGTCTTGTGCAGACAGAATTAGTCCCTCGGTCTCTTTCTTCAATTTTCCTGCTCTTAGCCATTGCCAGGTTTTATTATTATCTGCTTTCCCAGCTATTTTTTTCATGTATTGGCCATGTAGTGCTTTGTCTTCCCATGCCTCTATTCTGTTCTTCAATTGGTCTTTCTTGTAGGCCAGTTTGGTCTCTCCAGTAGTTAGTAAGCCTTCCTGATATACTAATTTCAGTGCATCTTCATCATTGTTCTGCAGATATTCTTCCAAAGCCATTTTTTCTTCTTCAACCATCTGATGTACTTGTAGCATTCCACGCCCACCTATTTGCCTTGGTAGATAAAGTCTATCAATGTCACTGCGTGGATGAAGGGCATGATTCATTGTCATTATTTTTCTGGTTTGCCTATCCATTGCTTTTAGTTCTGCTTGAGTCCAGTCCACTATTCCAGCTGTGTACCGAATGACTGGGATTGCCCAGGTGTTGATTGCCTTTATGGTATTTCCTCCATTGAGTTTGGATTTTAAGATCTTCTTCACTCTCTTGATGTATTCATCTCTAATCTTTTTCTTGACTTCAGTGTGCTTGATGTTGTCAGCTTGAAGGATACCCAAGTATTTGTAGTAATCTTCCTCATCCAGACTCTTAATGTTATTTTCGTGGGCATCTTGATTCCTTCAGTTTTCACTATTTTTCCTTGTTTGATAGTAAGTATGGCACATTTGTCCAAGCCAAACTACATTACAATATCTTGGCTATATATACAGACAGTGTTGAGCAGACTGATTCTATTTCAGATGAGTTTTTTCCATACAGCCTTCGATCATCCATTGTTAAAGGATGGTGGGATAGCTAGCAGATGGTTTTTGATTGTTTGATAGCCCATGTCCTGAGTTATTTCAGTATTGTGACAGAGGAAACAGTGCAATACGAAATAGTAATGTGATAATGAATCTATTGAAATATTCTTCTCTTGGATATTAAACTATCCCAGCCTCTCACCATTGATCTGCAACTGTGTTTACCATTGTGCCATCGATCTTTGCACAAATTTTCTGATGTTTCACTGACTCCTGTTATTTCTAGGCACTTTATTATCCAATCATGTGGCAGAGAGTCAAATGCTTTGTAGGCAATCCCATGCCAATTCAGGTTGGTCTTCCTTCTCTCTTATTGCAGTTTCCAAGATTCATTTTGTCTATTAGGAGTTGATCTTTTGTTCCTCTGTATTTGGGGCGGTTTCTTTCTGCTCAGGTGGAAAGAGATTGTTTTCACTAGATGCTGTTGTACTGCATCAGCTACCACACCAGTTAGGAATTTGAAAGTTGTTGGTAAGCAGGTAATTGGCCTGTAGTTACCTGGTGTTGCCCCTTTTGCTGGATTTTTCATTATTAGGTAGGTTTTCCCAGTTGTTAGCCACTTTTCAATTTCTCCTCCTGTAGTATATTGTTGAACTGCTTGGCAATGAGTGGGTATAAACCGTTAGATGTTTCACCAAAAAACCTGCAGTCAATCTTACTGGTGCGACCAATTTTTGATTTTTTTGCCTATTTTTTTTACCATTTGTTGTTCACTTACTAGTTCGTTTCATTTCAACTTCTGTTTTATTTGCATCCACCTCTTTTAACCCCAGCCGCATCCTTTTGTATTCTTGGGTTATCCCTATCTGCTTCCAGAACTGCCACTGTTTCTTTCTTGTCAGGTACTGACTGATTCCTTGTAGTTTTTCCATTGATGGATTGGTAGAAATGTTTCTGATTGGTTTGAAATTGGAGGTTCTGCCTATAGTTTGCAATTCGAGCTTCATATCTACTGATTTTCCTGGCTATAGCTGTTATTTGTTGCTTTATTATTTCCAGTGCTTCCTTGATCTTCCTGTTTCTAAGTGGTATTTCTTGATTAGGTATTCTTTGGTCTTCTTGTTCTTCAGCTTCTTTTCTTTCATCTGTTCTAGAGTGCTTGCATGTGATCTTAACTTGCTGATCTTATTTTCTAGTCTAACCTTCCATTTTTCTGGTGCACTGTTTGTTTGTTTTTCTTCTTTGTTGATTTTGCACCCCAGGTATTCTGTTATAACTGCAGCTGTGCTGTACATTAGTTTGTTTGTTTCTTGCAATGAATTGGTGCTTATACTTGATATTGCAATATTTGCATCTTTTAATGCTTGTGCTAGCTGTTTCTTTGGAACAAGCTTCAATGCAGGTAGCCTTATTCTGTTGTTTTTGTGCTTTTCTAGATGCTCAGTTATTCTTTGTTTCAATTCTTTTATTTCTTTAGTTAGAGGGTTTTGTTCTTCCTGAGGTAGAGGTGCCTGTTTTCCAAATGAGAACAGTTGTATATCTCTGCTAGATTTCCTTCACTGCCAAATCCCCCTGGTTTTTCGCCTCTACAATTCTGAATTACTTCTGGTAAGGCTTTGGATTTTCTTTGCTATTACTGGGTAAACCTTTGCAGTTCGTCCAGTTCTGTTTCTGTAAATACTTTATTTCGTGTTATAAATCGGCGTTGATCTGCTAGTCTCCGTTCTGTTATTTCTGATTCTGGATGTTGTTCTTTCCAGAATTGGTGCATTCGTTTTAGATATCCTCGTCTTGTTGGACTTGATCTGTAGTAACAGATCATTATTTCTTTGTTTTCAATCACTGTGTATCTGCGACGGGTAAACACCTTTTCTTCCAGTAGTTCTGCAGCTGCTGGCCCTAGTTGCTCAGCCAACAGTCCTGAGTCCTTTAACCCATTTTTCACCAGATATCCAGGAACTCCAATATCTAGCGCGGACCTTGTTAACCCGAGGCAACCGTCGAGCCGGTATGGCATTCTGCAATTTACGTCTCACCATATATTTTTGGGAGAGACACTCTTTGTCTGACTCCTCTGATGAGACCTGTCCAGTATGGTTGAACCTCTGGCATAGCTCTCATCTTCCTCAGAGTACACAAGCCCCACAACCACGTCAAGGTATTATTATTATTATTATCAATCATCGCACACTCAGCCAGATGTTCAGACTGGATTTGGCATTTTGTCTATCGAGTCCTTACCCATGACCTGGGATAGGCAGATGTGGATGTTTGATGGTATTACAGGTATCATTGCAGGATGGAAGCAGTTCCTAATAAGGCCGCCTTTTGCAATTGACTAATAGCAAATTTGTCAATGCCAATGGTGTTCAAGTGGTGCTTCAGTTGTTTTGGGATTGCACCCAAGGAGCCTATTACTATTGGTACTACCCTTGCTTGCTTTTGCCACAGTCTTTCTATTTCTATTCTGTCGGTCTTTGTATTTTGTTATCTTCTCCAGTTCTTTCTCTTCTATTCTGCTATCTCCAGGCACTGCCACGTCCACTGTCCAGACTTTTTTGTCTTTCTTATCGACAACTGTTAAGTCTGGGGTGTTATGTTGCAGGTGCTTGTCTGTTTGAATTCTGAAGTCCCAGAGCAGTTTAATTTTATCATTTTCTATGACTTTCTCTATTTTATGATCCCACCAGTTTTTGCTTACAGGCAAATGATATTTTTTGCAGATCTTCCAATGCACCATTGTTGCTACTTTGTCATGCCGCTGCTTGTAATCAGTCTGTGCAATCTTCTTGCAACAGCTTACCAAGTGGTCCACTGTTTCTTCAGCTTCTTTGCATAGGCGGCACTTACTGTCTGTTGCTGTCTTCTCAATTTTGACTTTGTATGCATTTGTCCTTAAGGCTTGGTCTTGTGCAGCCAGAATTAGTCCCTCGGTCTCTTTCTTCAATTTTCCTGCTCTTAGCCATTGCCAGGTTTCATTATTATCTGCTTTCCCAGCTATTTTTTTCATGTATTGGCCATGTAGTGCTTTGTCTTCCCATGCCTCTATTCTGTTCTTCATTTGGTCTTTCTTGTAGGCCAGTTTGGTCTCTCCAGTAGTTAGTAAGCCTTCCTGATATACTAATTTCAGTGCATCTTCATCATTGTTCTTCAGATATTCTTCCAAAGCCATTTTTTCTTCTTCAACCATCTGATGTACTTGTAGCATTCCACGCCCACCTATTTGCCTTGGTAGATAAAGTCTATCAATGTCACTGCGTGGATGAAGGGCATGATTCATTGTCATTATTTTTCTGGTCTGCCTATCCATTGCTTTTAGTTCTGCTTGAGTCCAGTCCACTATTCCAGCTGTGTACCTAATGACTGGGATTGCCCAGGTGTTGATTGCCTTTATGGCATTTCCTCCATTGAGTTTGGACTTTAAGATCTTCTTCACTCTCTTTTTTTTTTCAAAGATAATTGTTATTAAATTTTTGACATTTTACAAAAACAAAACAATCTTCCCCCCAACCTCCCCAACCCTCCCATTCCCTCCCCCAACCTTCCCAGAGCTGGATATAGGCTTAATTAAAATTTCATCAAAAATCTTAAAAAAAGATATAAACCATAAATAAATCTAACATTAGTTAAAAATCTAAATACATTAAATAGAAAAATTATAAAATAATTAACACTAGTATATATATAAAAGAAACATGAATACAAAAGATAAATGTTTAAAAAAGAAAAGAATGAAAAAAAGGAAAAAAGAACAAAAAAAAAGAAAAAAAACCAAAATATTCCATTTTAAATATAAATTATTAAAAAACTAAATAATATTTTTATATCTAACTTATATTGTATAAAATCTATCCATTTTTTCCATACCACAACATACTTCTCTTGCGATTGATCCTTCAAATAAGCCGAAATCTTTGCCATTTCCGCCAAATAAGAAACTTTAAGAAACCACTCTTGCAAAGTAGGCAAAGATTCCTTCTTCCAATATTGCCCTACTAACAACCTTGCGGCTGTAATTAAATTTAACATCAGTGTAGTCTCCTTAGTATCACAATCAATAACGATACCTAACAAAAACAATTGTGGGGTAAATTTTACCCTCCTTCTAAAAATTCTTTGAATATTCCACCATATCTTAATTCAAAAGGCTTTTATATTTTTACACGACCACCAAATATGATAATAAGTAGCATCCAAACATCCACATCTCCAACATTTAGGCTGTAAGTCAGGATACATACGAGACATTTTTTGTGGATCAAGGTGCCATCTGTAAAACATTTTATAAAAATTCTCCCTTAAATTTTGGGCTTGTGTAAATTTAACATTTCTCACCCAAATAGTTTCCCAAGTGTCTAATAAAACTGGTTCACCAAAATTTTGTGCCCATTTAATCATACATTCTTTAACTAATTCTGCTTCTGAATCCAATTCTATTAACACCCCATAAATTCTCTTAATGTGAGTTCGTCTTTGATCTTTTACTTGTTTAAAAAAATTCTCATCTTCTCTAAGCAAACCCACATTACAATCTACCTTCCACCTATCCACAATTTGTCTGTACTGAAACCATGAATATATAATATTTTCTTGTGCTAAGTCTTCCAAAGATTTTAACTGCCAATTTTTACCATCCCATCTAAGTAATTGTGCATAAGAAACACTATCCATATTAACTCCTCTCCTTATCCCCTCTATCGCATGCCATGGTATGGCCCATAATGGAATTTTAGAATCAGTTCTATAATATTTCCTCCAAACCCGAAGTAAAGAAATCCTTATAATATGAGATTTAAAAACCCTATCAACCTTTTTATTAAAAATTAAATAGGCATGCCATCCGAAAAGTAAATCCCAACCCTCCAAGAGGAGTATTTCTGCATTTGTTAAATTAACCCAATCACTAATTAATGTTAAAACCACAGCATCATAATACAATTTCAAGTTCGGTACCTTGAGTCCACATCTCTCACGAGTATCTTGCATAATTTTAAGTTTTACTCTTGACTTTTTCCCTGCCCAAATAAATTTATTGATACCTTTCTGCCATTCATTTAAATTAACCCCATTCTTTAAAATAGGTATCATTTGAAATAGAAAAAGAAACTTTGGCAGAACATTCATTTTAATCACCGCAATTCTTCCCAGAAGAGATAATTGCAACTTCTCCCAATTTTTCAAATCTCTTTGTATCTTGACCCACAGCTTTTCATAATTATTTTTATACAATTTTGCATTAGAGACAGATAAAGTAACCCCCAAATATTTTACCTTATCAACAACCTCAAAATCTGTCAAATTAACCAAAGTCTGCTTATCAAGATTGGTCATATTTTTGGGTAATATTTTAGTCTTATTATTGTTAATTTTAAAACCCGAAATGTATCAATGATGTATCAATTGTAATAACTCTACTACAGAATGAATAGGTTGTGACAAAGTAACGACCAAGTCATCTGCAAAGGCTCTTAATTTATATTCTTTTTTATTGACTTCTATTCCTTTTATTTGCTGTGATTCTCGAATTTTAATCAACAATATTTCCAAGGTTAAAACAAACAGCAATGGTGACAATGGACATCCCTGTCTAGTCCCTTTTTCTATTATAAAAACCTCTGACAAACCCCCATTAACTATAAGTTGTGCCATTTGTTTTTGATAAATAACACCAAGAGCTTGTAAAATTTTCCCTCCAAAGTTCATTTTCTCAATTAATCTTAATATAAATTGCCAATTCAATTGATCAAAAGCTTTTTCAGCATCTAAAAATATCAGTCCTGCAGAAACTTGATTATTTTTATCTAAATATTCTAATAAATTGATGATTTGTCTAACATTATTCTTCATATACCTTCCAGTTATAAAACCTGTTTGGTCTGTGTGTATGACATGATGCAAAACCCTCATAAGCCTATTGGCTAAAATTTTCGCAAAAATCTTATAGTCTACATTCAAAAGAGATATAGGTCTATAGTTCTTTGGTAAAGTAAGGTCCTGATCTTCTTTTGGAATTAAAAATATAAAGGCTCTACCCCATGACGGAGGAATCTCTAAGCCCTGTAATATATTATTAAAAAGTTCACTTAAAAGTTGAACCATCTCTTGTACCAAAGTTTTATAATAAATAGATGTCAAGCCATCCGTACCCGGTGCTTTACCTAATTTTAATTCTTTAATCACCATCTCAATTTCCTCATTAGTAATCAAACCATTAATTTCTTGTTTCTGATCTTCTGTTAGTTTAGGGAAGTTGGCTTCGTTTAAATAATTATCTATATCTAAAACCTGTACTTTAGTACTCTTATATAATTTTTGGTAATAATCTAAAAAAGATCTCTTAATCAACTCCTTCTGATAAACCAATTTACCATTATAATTTATTTTATCTATAATTCTCTGTCTCTGTTTCTTTCTCAATTGATATGCCAACCATCTCCCTGGTTTATTAGCATTACAGAATGTATTTTGTTTCATATACAATAAATTAGTTGCAGTTTGATCAGCCATCAACATATTAAATTGTGATTTAAGCATTTTTATAGATTCTTTAACCTTCTCATCTGTAGGATTTAGAATCAAAGTTTTTTCTTTTAATTTAATCTCATTTTCCAATTCCTTACATTTCTGAATCTGCTTCTGTCTATCAGCATTATTCATTTGTATCAAAATCCCTCGTATAAAGGCTTTACCTGCATCCCATACCATAGACATTGAAGTTCCCTTATGCATATTTAAAACAAAATAATTCTTTAAATGCTCCTTTAATTTTTAGACATTCTTTTCTTGTCTAAATAAGTTTTCATTCATCCTCCACGATCTTCTCTCCTCTTTTTCATCGACCAACTCCATCCAAACTGGACTATGATCCGTCAATGTCCTAGGAAAAATTTTAACGTTCTTTACCCTGAAAAATAAGTCAGTTGTGATCAAGAAGAAGTCAATTCTTGAAAAAGATTGGTGTCTATCTGAAAAGAAGGTGAAATCTCTCTCCTCCTGATTGTGTTCACGCCAATAATCTCTCAGCTCCCAGTCCTCTTTCAACTCAAAGAAGGCTTTAGGTAATTTAGCCTGTTTGAAAGAAATAGAAGATCCTTTTTTGTCTCTTTGAGTATCTAACACACCATTCCAGTCTCCCATTAATATAACAGATCTGTAATCCAACAAAATTAATTTCTGATGTAGCAATCTATAAAATTGTTCCTGTTGTTGATTTGGTGCGTACAATCCCACTATAAGTACTTTCTTGCCATATAAGGCAATTTCAATCATAACATATCTCCCTTGAAGATCAGATTCTACCAAACAGGCTGATAAGTTTTGCTTAACATAAATAACTACTCCCCCTTTTTTTCCAGGAGCAGAGATCTTCTTCACTCTCTTGATATATTCACCTCTAATCTTTTTCTTGACTTCAGTGTGCTTGATGTTGTCAGCTTGAAGGATACCCAAGTATTTGTAGTACTCTTCCTCATCCAGACTCTTAATGTTATTTTCATGGGGCATCTTGATTCCTTCAGTTTTCACTATTTTTCCTTGTTTGATAGTAAGTGTGGCACATTTGTCCAAGCCAAACTTCATTACAATATCTTGGCTATATATACGGACAGTGTTGAGCAGCGATTCTATTTCAGATGATGTTTTTCCATACAGCTTCAGATCATCCATGTAAAGGAGGTGGGATAGTCTGGCAGATGTTTTTGATGTTTGATAGCCATGTCCTGAGTTATTCAGTATTGTTGACAGAGGAAACAGTGCAATAACAAATAGTAATGGTGATAATGAATCTCCTTGAAATATTCCTCTCTTGATATTAACCTCTCCCAGCTCTCACCATTGATTTGCAACTGTGTCTTCCATTGTGCCATTGATCTTTGCACAAATTTTCTGATGTTTCTACTGACTCCTGTTATTTCTAGGCACTTTATTATCCAATCATGTGGCAGAGAGTCAAATGCCTTTTTGTAGTCAATCCATGCCACATTCAGGTTGGTCTTCCTTCTCTTGCAGTTTTCCAAGATCATTTTGTCTATTAGGAGTTGATCTTTTGTTCCTCTGCTATTGGGGCGGTTTCCTTTCTGCTCAGGTGGAAAGAGATTGTTTTCAACTAGATGCTGTTGTACTGCATCAGCTACCACACCAGTTAGTAATTTGAAAGTTGTTGGTAAGCAGGTAATTGGCCTGTAGTTACCTGGTGTTGCCCCTTTTGCTGGATTTTTCATTATTAGGTAGGTTTTCCCAGTTGTTAGCCACTTTTCAATTTCTCCTCCTTGTAGTATATTGTTGAACTGCTTGGCAATGAGTGGGTGTATAACAGTTAGATGTTTCAACCAAAACCCATGCAGTTCATCTTCACCTGGTGCTGACCAATTTTTGATTTTCTTTGCTCTTTTTTCTACCATTTTTGTTGTTATTACTAGTTCTTTCATTTCAACTTCTGTTTTATTTGCATCCACCTCTTTTAACCAAGCCGCATCCTTGTTGTATTTCTTTGGGTTATCCCATATCTGCTTCCAGAACTGCACTGTTTCTTCCTTGTCAGGTACTGACTGATTCCTTGCAGTTTCTCCATTGATGGATTGGTAGAAACGTTTCTGATTGGATTGAAATTGGAGGTTCTGCCTATAGTTTGCAATTCGAGCTTCATATCTACTGATTTTCCTGGCTATAGCTGTTATTTGTTGCTTTATTATTTCCAGTGCTTCCTTGATCTTCCTTGTTTCTAAGTGGTATTTCTTGATTAATTATTCTTTGGTCTTCTTGTTCTTCAGCTTCTTTTCTTTCATCTGTTCTAGCTTGCTTGCATGTGATCTTAACTTGCTGATCTTATTTTCTAGTCTAACCTTCCATTTTTGTGGTGCCCTGTTTGTTTTTCTCTTTTGCTGATTTTACATCCCAGGTATTCTGTTATAACTGCAGCTGTGCTGTACATTAGTTGGTTTGTTTCTTGCAGTGAATTGGTTATTATTATTATGGATCATCGCACAGTCAGCCAGATGTTCAGACTGGATTTGACATTTTGTCTACCTATCGAGTCCTTACCCAGGACCTGGCATAGGCAGATGTGGATGTTTGATGGTATTACAGATATCGTCGCAGGATGGCAGCAGTTCCTAATAAGGCCACCTTTTGCAATTGACTAATAGCGAATTTGTCAATGCCAAGTGGTGCTCCAGTTGTTTTGGGATTGCACCCAAGGAACCTATCACTATTGGTACTACCCTTGCTTGCTTTTGCCACAGTCTTTCTATTTCTATTTGTAAATCTTTGTGACTTATGATCCCACCAGTTTTTGCTTACAGGCAAATGATATTTTTTGCAGATTTTCCAATGCACCATTGTTGCTACTTTGTCATGCTGCTGCTTGTAGTCAGTCTGTGCAATCTTCTTGCAACAGCTTATCAGGTGGTCCACTGTTTCTTCAGCTTCTTTGCATAGGCGGCACTTACTGTCTGTTGCTGTCTTCTCAATTTTGACTTTATATGCATTTGTCCTTAAGGCTTGGTCTTGTGCAGCCAGAATTAGTCCCTCGGTCTCTTTCTTCAATTTTCCTGCTCTTAGCCATTGCCAGGTCTTGTTATTATCTGCTGTCCCAGCTATTTTTTTAATGTATTGGCCATGTAGTGCTTTGTCTTCCCATGCCTCTATTCTGTTCTTCATTTGGTCTGTCTTGTAGGCCAGTTTGGTCTCTCCAGTGGTTAGTAAGCCTTCCTGATATACTAATTTCAGTGCATCTTCATCATTGTTCTTCAGATATTCTTCCAAAGCCATTTTTTCCTCTTCAACCATCTGATGTACTTGTAGCATTCCACGCCCACCTATTTGCCTTGGTAGATAAAGTCTGTCAATGTCACTGCGTGGATGAAGGGCATGATTCATTGTCATTATTTTTCTGGTTTTCCTATCCATTGCTTTTAGTTCTGCTTGAGTCCAGTCCACTATTCCAGCTGTGCACCTAATGAGTGGAATATTATTATTATTATTGATCATCGCACAGTCAGCCAGATGTTCAGACTGGATTTGGCATTTTGTCTACCTATCGAGTCCTTACCCAAGACCTGGGATAGGCAGATGTGGATGTTTGATGGTATTACAGGTATCATCGCAGGATGGAAGCAGTTCCTAATAAGGCCGCCTTTTGCAATTGACTAATAGCGAATTTGTCAATGCCAATGGTGTTCAAGTTGTGCTCCAGTTGTTTTGGGATTGCACCCAAGGAGCCTATGACTATTGGTACTACCCTTGCTTGCTTTTGCCACAGTCTTTCTATTTCTATTTGTAGGTCTTTGTATTTTGTTATCTTCTCCAGTTCTTTCTCTTCTATTCTTCTGTCTCCAGGCACTGCCACGTCCACTATCCAGACTTTTTTGTCTTTCTTACCGACAATTGTTAAGTCTGGGGTGTTACGTTGCAGGTGCTTGTCTGTTTGAATTCTGAAGTCCCAGAGCAGTTTAATTTTATCATTTTCTATGACTTTCTCTATTTTATGATCCCACCATTTTTTGCTTACAGGCAAATGATATTTTTTGCAGATCTTCCAATGCACCATTGTTGCTATTTTGTCATGCCGCTGCTTGTAGTCAGTCTGTGCAATCTTCTTGCAACAGCTTACCAAGTGGTCCACTGTTTCTTCAGCTTCTTTGCATAGGCGGCACTTACTGTCTGTTGCTGTCTTCTCAATTTTGACTTTGGATGCATTTGTCCTTAAGGCTTGGTCTTGTGCAGCCAGAATTAGTCCCTCGTTCTCTTTCTTCAATTTTCCTGCTCTTAGCCATTGCCATGTTTTATTATTATCTGCTTTCCCAGCTATTTTTTTCATGTATTGGCCATGTAGTGCTTTGTCTTCCCATGCCTCTATTCTGTTCTTTATTTGGTCTTTCTTGTAGGCCAGTTTGGTCTCTCCAGTAGTTAGTAAACCTTCCTGATATACTAATTTCAGTGCATCTTCATCATTGTTCTTCAGATATTCTTCCAAAGCCATTTTTTTCTTCTTCAACCATCTGATGTACTTGTAGCATTCCACGCCCACCTATTTGCCTTGGTAGATAAAGTCTATCAATGTCACTGCGTGGATGAAGGGCATGATTCATTGTCATTATTTTTCTGGTCTGCCTATCCATTGCTTTTAGTTCTGCTTGAGTCCAGTCCACTATTCCATCTGTGTACCTAATGACTGGAATTGCCCAGGTGTTGATTGCCTTTATGGTATTTCCTCCATTGAGTTTGGACTTTAAGATCTTCTTCACTCTCTTGATGTATTCACCTCTAATCTTTTTCTTGACTTCAGTGTGCTTGATGTTGTCAGCTTGAAGGATACCCAAGTATTTGTAGTACTATTCCTCATCCATACTCTTAATGTTATTTTCGTGGGGCATCTTGATTCCTTCAGTTTTCATTATTTTTCCTTGTTTGATAGTAAGTGTGGCACATTTGTCCAATCCAAACTTCATTACAATATCTTGGCTATATATACGGACAGTGTTGAGCAGCGATTCTATTTCAGATGATGTTTTTCCATACAGCTTCAGATCATCCATGTAAAGGAGGTTGGATAGTCTAGCAGATGTTTTTGATGTTTGATAACCATGTCCTGAGTTATTCAGTATTGTTGACAGAGGAAACAGTGCAATAACAAATAGTAATGGTGATAATGAATCTCCTTGAAATATCCCTCTCTTGATATTAACCTATCCCAGCTTCTCACCATTGATCTGCAACTGTGTCTTCCATTGTGCCATCGATCTTTGCACAATTTTTCTGATGTTTCTACTGACTCCTGTTATTTCTAGGCACTTGATTATCCAATCATGTGGCAGAGAGTCAAATGCCTTTTTGTAGTCAATCCATGCCACATTCAGGTTGGTCTTTTGTTATTATTATTATTATTATTATTATTATTATTATTATTATTATTATTATTATTATTATTACTATTATTATTATTATTATTATATAAACTTGCCCTCAGGTCAATGCTGATATCTAGTGACTACTTCCATTGCCTTCTTTTGAGTATTCTGTTTGTTTGTTTACTTCCTAGTCTAACCAATGGCCTTAAATTCTCAAATACTTTTGTTTCATATGGTGTTTTATTTTTAAAGAATAACTATTGCTTGCATTGTAGAAATTGTTACTGAACAATTTCTACAGCTTAGTGGTCCCATAAGCATTTGTGGGAGATGCAAAATAGTGCTTTTTGCCTACCTCTTTTGCACACATTAACATCTCACATACATACAAAGGGGGGGGGGATTTGATTTTAATGCCATGACCATCAATCATCTATTATGAAATGTGCTTCATTCCCCCCCCCCAAAAAAAGAATGTCGCTTTCTTCAAAAACTATATCCAAATAGCAATTTTCAAAAAGCAGATGGATATGGAAGGGTACTTTATGCTACTATTCTTCATCATATACGCTTTATATTTATTTATTGAAAACACAATTGCCTAGGTTCCCAATTAGCAGGTTCTGTGAAATTTCCGGCTGAGAATCCCAACATACCTGCAGAGCATCAGGTTAGAAAAGGATGCTAAATATAAGTATAAACTAAGTACATTGAGTAATTAGGCAGTTTGTGTAATCCACCAAGTTTTGAGACAGAGGTAGATAAATAGCATGATGCAATGGTGAATGAGTGATTGAACTAAAGCTATTAGGCTGCTATAAATAAATATAGTGCTACAATGTGTACATCCAATTCAGTTCATCAGCATATTTGGGAAAGAAACTCTGAGGCTTGGTGTGACTCTTTGCCTAACTGACTTGCTCTTACTGTGGAAACTTCTTGGATGAGCAGCAATATGTTTCAAACCGACAAGAAAAGTCATGTCCAGTTGACATGACTCAACTTACAGACAATTCTACCTGGATGAGTGAGAATCTTCACTGACATATTGCCATCTATTTTAGGGAAGAAACCTTGAGGTTTGCTATGGGAGGAATACATACATTTCAATGATTTTCGTTAATGAACTTACTCTGACTGAGGAAGCTGCTTGGACAAACAGTAAAATGTTTCAAACCAACAAGAAAATAAGTTCAGCATTGGGCAAGTAACAAAACTTTCCGACCTATAGCCAGGTGTTTCTAGCTATATAAGGTAATTGGCAGCAATGACAATACATATGTTGTGTACTGGTGATAAGAAAGCTGGGCCTTCCCTAGATACGGATGTATATGCCAATTCATATAATAAGCTAAATTCAAATATTGGCATGAAAAACTCTTTCAGACCAATGAAAATAAATTGAAGTCCCATTGCTTTCAATGAATTCATTCTAACTTATGTATGGTATTAGCCAACTGGCCAACTTCATTTTAAGGAGAATTTTTGGGTGAATAAAGATAGTTCATTTGTCATAGTCAAATGTTATTGGAACAAAAAATGTGGCAAGAAGAGAAAAATAATCAATATAAACATAAATGAAAACAGTAAAAATGTAATAATTATCACAACGTTAGTGAAAAGGCTTAAGAATGGTTGCATTGAGGGAGGTGAATTATTTTATTATGTTATTATCTGTTACTTTGATACAAAGTTTGATAACCTGCTATGCATAAACAACTGTCTCTGTGTCTTTTTCATTCATTCATTTATTCACTCATTCATTAATTTGATTATTCATATAAAGTTAAGAATAAACAAAGAGTAAAAAATAATATCAACAGCAACATGAAAAATAGACCATAACTAAAAACATCATAAAGGAAAATGATTTCTTCTTTTTTCCTTTCCATTATTTTTCCCCAACCAATAACCATTACCTAAATATTTATACTGTGCTTTTAATATTAAACACTGGAAATGTTTCCTCATATCTGTTTAGCTCATGTAATCTGTTGTTTTTAATTAGTCTTTTAGCTCTTTTCCAAGAAAAGAGATTACCAAATATCTAAATTTGCCTTGCTTTATATTGTGTCACCCTGTATATAGGGAAGCTATTCCTGGTTAAATTTGGTTAAATAATATGATTTACTGAATTCTGTCATTGCCATATATTGATCAATTTTGGTTTGCCCATCTTGTTTTGTCAGTAAAGTTTCATTTTTCAAATGTTGTGCCCATATCAGATTTAACGAGGAGTCTCCTTAATCAGATAGTCCAAGGTGTCTTTAATGATTTCCCCAGACTCTGGCTTAGAGACAAGGAAGAGGTGACTCCAGAGACAGTGGAGAGGGACAATTGGAAATGTCAGGGGGACTTGGAAGGCACATAACAGGAGCAGATTCCCAAAGTAGCACCTGATAATCTTTGTTAATGCTTACTGCAAGGTGATTAAAACAATCTTGTTCAGGTGAGCTTTTGAATTTTAGTTATGCCATTTTTGCTTGATATTTTATCTTATTAAAGTTTGTTTTATGTTTCACTGAATTTCATTAAATGTTATGTTTATAAGTCACCCAGAATCTTGTAAAAGGGCAGCTATAAACAAATATAATAAATTAATTAGGACAATCTCATGACATATACAGACAATGTATAAAGAGGATCTTAGATTTCAGCATTGGCTTTGATTCTTATCTTAAGTAGGGGTACGTATTTACAAGCTTGAATGCATATTAGCTCCATAACCTTTTTATAAAATGCAGAACTTCAGAAGCAATGAATGTATAGAAATCATGCCAAAATAAAATATAGGCAAAGATTTGCATGAATATAATCAAGTTAAATCTATTAAATATTTATATTAAATTACATAACAGCACCAGCTGTCTTACTTATGGGTTATGATAATGTTCTCTCAACCCAGTCAAAATAATTAACACAGAATAAATTGTTATATAGTCAAATGCACCAACATTTTCTAAACATCTATCATGAATGGGAAAAATATATTTATATCATCCATTTATAAATGATTTGTTTTCAATATTTATTTCATTATAGCAAAACACTTGTCATCTTGGGCAACCAATTTTTATGCCAAAGAAGAATTTATATGTTGCAGAGAATATTTATGTAATGAAAATCCATATAATCTACTGTAAGTATTATAGGATCATAGTAGTCACTTTCTCTATGAAATTTATATTGTTTGAGAAGTTGCCATCCTTTTATGAGAATAGTGAGTGACACTGTAAACATTAGGTATACATTACATGTCTTCACAAGAGTAAATCAAACTTATTTATTTACGGGATAATATTTGAAGTTACTGTATATCTTGCCTATGATATTGGAAGATTACATGGATTATGAAAAGAATTTGTTTTTCAACACCCTCAGTATCTTTGGTATGGATCTATCTCAGTTATGTCTCAGGTTATTATCTACTGTATGTCTCTAGTTCCATAATGACAATTACCCATTATTGAAATTTATATCACCATAGATATAGATTGGATAAAGTGCTAAAATTTTATCTCTAGTGTGTATCAACATATACACCTTGCCATCAGATACCCTACTGATATAATGAGCTGGGCGAATTAAGACATGAAGGTTGCCAAGATAAAAACCTGGAAGCAACTCACAATGTATGGAGGTTCCACCTCAAATCCAACAATCAGAGACTGTGCACCAGCTGGAAAGAGGACAGGTAGAATCTGGAGAATGTCAAAACCACTGTCTTGGATGAAATGGCAGCTGAAGATGAACTGCTGAGAGAAGGTCTGAGGCAGCAGCAAATATGGAAAGAAGATCAAATAGAGGAAGTGTCATGGCAAGACAATATATGATAGCTGAGATGGTTGACGTTGGGAAATCATACCAGTGCCTAGAAATGGCTGGACTAAAAGACAGGACTAAGGTACTGATCATAGCAGCTCAAGAACAGGCACTAAACACCAGATCCATAGAAGTAGAGGCCTTCACATTAGATAGGACCTGAGGTGCAAACTGTGCAAAGAGACCTCAATCCAACACATAGTAGCAGGGGGTAAGAAGATACTTCAACACATAATGGCAGAGTGTTAGGTGAAGGCACAACAGCATGCATTGAATGGCAGAACAAAGCAACTGGTATTGTATATAGGAACAGTTGCATGTTGGGCTAGACCCTTCCATATCCAGATATCAGAGAAGGTCATGGAGAATAGAAGGGCTAAGATCCCTCCAGATCCAGATGGACAGGCACAATCAACTAGAGATTGTGGTAGTAGACAAGGACCAGAAGACAATAGTGTTGACAGATGTAGCAGTACCAAGTAATAGTAACATCAGGAAGAAGAATATGAGAATCTGGAGAAGTACCAGGGTCTGAAGGAGGAACTAGAGATGATGTGAAAAGTAAAGGATAAAGTTGTCCCAGATGTGATAGGACAACTCAGGGTTCTGACTCCTAAACTGTAGAGTGACTCCAACATATCCCAGGAACAACATCAGAGCTTTTTCTCTAGAAGAGGGTAGTATTAGGAATATCTAAGATACTGTGCAGAACCTTCAAATTCTCAGGCCTCTGGTAGAGAATTCAAGATTGAGGAAGACACATACCACACATAGGGTGAGAAAGAAAATATTAATACATTCTTATATTCTTATACAACATTTTAAATAAATTCTCAGACTAGATATTCTTATAATCTTCAGTACATAAAAAGAATTGTTAATACAAAAGGGATTATAGTTTACTCTAGTTCAGTGCTTTCTAAGTAATTTAGTAAAAACACAATATAAATGGAATTGTTTCTTGCATTGGGACCCAGGTGTCCATTTGAATTAGTGACCCGGAATTGAAATCCTGTTAGGCTTTTTCCTGTATTTCTCCAAGCTGTCATTGTTGGCAGCCTAACACACAGGAAAAACCTTATAGCTCATTGGTTTGTTCAGACAAGTAATCCTGTGCTTGTTCTCACCCCCATTATCATTGAATTAAAGGATCTGGATTTGCCACTTATTATGCATAATTTACAGAGTGTGAAATTATCAGAGAGGGAACTGCATACATACTCAGCTTTACAAAAATGTATAAAAGTCTGAGAAAGTTTGTCATCTTGGTGATTATAGCTACAGTCAGTAACATATACCCATATGATACACATACAGTTACATGATATTTAATTCTATACAATAAACAGAAAACAAAAAGTGCTCAAAATAGAGCTCCAGCATGAATTCATTAATATAAGGACATTGTATTTACTGGAAAGCAAATGCATGTCCACACTGGAATGTACACACCAACTTTTTTACTCATTAAATTGAATAGATAGACCTTGAGAATAGACCCATGTTTACAAGTAATATCTTGTCATTAAAAAAAATATGACATGTTGCCAGGCATGGCAAGGTACTTCTGTAGTTTTCCTCCTGATTTTTTCCCCAATGTCTTCCTGCTTCATTTGTGTTCATTTCATTGATAACTCAACTGTATGATACCATAGACAGCAGTGTCTTCCAGTACTTGTTACCCTAGAAGAATGAGTTAGTGAAGACCACCAAACACTGGAATAATCATGGAAGTATTTCTTCAATCTCTGTCTTTTGTAACACTTGAATTTGGAGAATCCTGGGAAAAAATATTCCCTATCGGAAGATAAATTAATTTAAAAGCTTTATCAGATATAAAATTATAATCTCTTTTCTTCCCTCTCTCCATATCTGCAATTTTCCCTTCGATGAAGATGTTAAGGAGATATGAAACACTCTTTTAAAAAGCACGAATACTGTCTGTGCTCCTGAGTACCAAACTGCAAAACAAAACTTTAGATTTAAGTTACTTTAGAAAAGGGCTGCTTTGATTCAGGCACCTGTCAATCCAGCCCAAATGTGTTTGAGTTTTGTCTCCATCTGATGCACACTCCAATTTCGTATGTTTTTTTTAAAACCTATCTCTGCAAGATGGCAGAATAAGACAGTAATTAATGATTGAAATATATTTTGCCCTGTGATTCTGCTCTTCTTTGCCTTTCATGATACAATTTTTAGTATTTTACATATTTGTTGATTAAAAAGCCAGATTTACTTGCAGAATCTAACTGGCACATGAGCTGATCTTTTAAGAGAGAAAATAGATGTTTGCTTTAGTTGCGATACATGCACATATTTTCTGCAGTGCAATTCTGAAATGAGTTTTTGCAGCTGCTGCTTTGGAACATAATTAGCAGCAATTGTTCACAGGAAGTCAGGAAGCTGAATGCCCCCAGTAGACTTTGATGTCAATCATTTCAGTTGCTACTTTCTATTTGTCATGCTAAGATTAGTGAGCTCCATTACAACAGCCTAGAGTACGACGTGACAGGGCTCCAGATTGACTCAGCCTTCCATCCTTCTGAGGTCAGTAAAATGAGGATGCAGATTGTTGGGGGCAATATGCAAATAATGCTGACATTGTAAACTGCCCGGAGACTGTTGTAAAGCACTATGGGGCATGCTATTGCTATTACTTATGGGTTTCCAGGGCAAGGATGTATTTTATTAGGAAGAAGTTATTAGTAATAATTAATTACCAATTTATTTTGCTAGATACATTTGTAACTTGGGAAATTGGCATCCTATACAATCTATGTTGGTCTCTCAAAAGTCATTTTTTATAACACACAAGTATCTTATGTTTATATCACCTTTAACATACCTTAAAACTTCTTCAGAATCAGAAGGTAAGGAAAGCTGCAGATACTCAGAGAACATGGTTTTTCAAAGGATGTCTTTTGGGAACAGTGTTTGCAACAAATAACTACTGTGAAATGTCTGCTTCTTTAAGTTTTTCAGCTGTACATAAATAGAAGACTTTATAGTATCAGGGACAGCAGAGCTGGAAAAATCTCTGTTGGGTCATGCTGTCCTCTGTGACATTACACTGATTTTTATTTGTAGGATATCCTTGATTGCTCAAGGATATTGCTCAAAAATACATTTTTGAAATATTTTCAAAAAGCAGACTTTTCAGAGGGAAAAGTTCGTTCATGTTTTATTCATTCTTTTTTTGCAATTTATTATATATAATGATGTTTAATTCACTATAGCTATCTCCTAGTTGGATGTAGATGATGATTCCTTGTCATGTGGGAGAACTGAAAATGTGGGCCATGTTTTGCTGCATTGCCTCTTAAACAGAAATATATGAGAAATGTATATTTCCTCATGTTTAGCACTGGGTCAATAAGAATAGAGCTGGAAGGGACCTGGGAGGTCTTCTAGTCCAGTTCCCTGCTCAAGCAGGAGACCCTA
Organism: Crotalus tigris; assembly: GCF_016545835.1. Taxonomy (NCBI): domain Eukaryota; kingdom Metazoa; phylum Chordata; class Lepidosauria; order Squamata; family Viperidae; genus Crotalus; species Crotalus tigris. The sequence continues at coordinate 20,383 of NW_024096655.1, forward strand.
TAGCATTTCAGACAGATGGCTGTCCAGTCTTTTCTTAAAAATCTACAGGGATGAAGCACCTACAACTTCTGAAGGCACTGTTCCACTGGTTAATTGTTCTCACTGTTAAGATTTTTTCCTTAATTCTAGATTGCTTCTCTCCTTGATTAGTTTCTATCCATTGTTTCTTGTCTTGCTTTCTGGTGCTTTGAAAATAAGTCGATCCCCTTCTTCTTTGTAGCAGCCCCTCAAATACTGGAAAACTGCTACCATGTCACTCTTAGCCCTTCTTTTCTCTAGATTAGCTAAACCCAAATCCTGCATCCGTTCTTCATATTTTTTTGTCTCCAGGTCTTTAATCATCTTAGTTGCTCTTCTTTGCATTTTTCCAAAGTCTCAACATGCCGATTATCTTAGTCTCTTGCTAGCGGACCATGTGGCAGGGATTTCAGACAATGTAATTCAGTTCTATGTCAAGATTAAACTTTGGGAAGAAGTTTAATAATTGTGAAAAGAATTTTAATTCAAAGTTACATTTATTCCTATACTGTCCCTAACCCTCCTTTCAATCATTAAAATGATCCACAAGTAATCAAATTAGAAAACCATGTTGCAAACAAAGTTAATACAATGTGGCAAAGGTTGCTAATCTACTTCTTCCTCTGGTAATTAACAATCAGGTTAAATAAAATTAATTTCCACAAATAATAGCAGAAAGGGGAAAAATCCTTTCACAATACAGAGGTTTTTTAGGTAAACAAAGATAACAGCCAGTGTCAGTATGCAGGCACACATCAAAGGAAAAGATCTGTAAACTTAATAAAAATCCAATAAAACATTTCCCTATCAGACCTGCACTTACAACAAATTAAGCATTACAAAAGGCATATTCACACACACCTCACAAAGGACCACATTTCCTATAAATATTACCAGCCTCTTCAAACAGCATGTCCAGTGTCATTTTTACACAAATCCAACTCAGAACTGGACCAGAATATTTTGCTAAAAAAACATAAATAACATAAATAAGTCTTAATTATACTTCCACAACTCAATATATTTTCTCCTCTTTTTTGATGTTTCTTTCTCTGCTCTTCCTCCTTTTTTTCTTCTTCTCCTTTTAAATATACGCATACCATTCTATGTTTTATTTTACTATTTCTTTGTTACTATAGTGGCCTTAAACCCTATAAGGCTTTAGAAAGTAATACACTGAAATAAATTAGTATAGGTCTACGTGCTCATGGTGTTTTATAAATTTTAATACTATTTATGGCTTTTTATTATTATGTCCTAGCTATTTATAGTATTTAAATTATAATTTGTGAAATTACTTGTAATTGTGATATGATATGGATGTGATAGCAGTATTCCAGTATTTGAGAGGCTGCCACAAGGAGGAGGGGGACAATTTATTTTCCAAGGCACCAGAAGGCAAGACAAGAAATGGATGGAAACTAATCAAGGAAAGAAACAATCTGGAATTAAGGAGAAACTTCCTAACAGTGAGGACAATCAACCACTGGAATAGTTTGCCTTCAGATGTTGTGGGTACTTCATGACTCGAGATTTTGTTATACTTACCTTGTTGTAATTCTTTTCTGTCTTAATATTTCTACTCTTTAATTTTACTCTCATTTTCTCTTTACCTTTTTAATTTTATGATGTATACTGCTCTATGACCAAAATAAATTGATTAAATAGCATATTATTGTCTCAATACTATTTACCCACCTGTTTCTCTCTCTCCCTCTCCCTCTCCCACTCCCTCCCACCCTCCCTCCCTCCCTCCCTCCCTCCCTCCCTCTCTCTCACCGCTATTATCAAAGAATTGAAAAAGCCTTCTTGGACATCAGACTATCATTGGCAGAAGTTTAATATTTGCATTCATGGAAGTCTTTATAAAGAAAGTTAAATTCATGAAACATTTCCATAAATATCATTTTATTTCATGAGGCACTCAAAAATATATTTTATGCAATTACATTTTGGTAAATTCAAAATGGAAAACAACTTGAGCAAAACAGTTACTGAAGTACCCCTCAGTTAAAGTATCCATTATAAAACTACTCAAACAACTATTGTACTTGCTGCTGTCAAATCTGACAGTAAATCCCTGGCCCCAAGCTTTGCTGCCTTCAGAGCAGGATGCAAACATTTAGCTTTCTCATGCCCCCCTTCTCCATCTGTCCACTGACCCATGCATCTGCCCTATCCTTTGCTTCACTGGATGATTTTTGATTGCCTTGATAGGAAGAAAATAAAATGCAGAAATGACATCCCTTCAGTGGGACACTAAAAAGAATGATAAGGTTGTCTGCAACCTCAAAAGTATCTGGAAAGATTAGAATTAGAAAAAAAGAAGCTTTGTGAAAATCAGGATAAAGCACCTGCCAGGAGCAGAATAATTTAGAGGGGGAAAAAAGGAGAAAAACTATGGGTGATCAACAGCACTGACTTTGCTTTGTAAGGGCTAAATCAACTAACCATATACTATGGTCAAGAATGGCAATTTGTTTTGCTTGATGGTTGAATACAGAAGTGGCATTGGGTCAGTAGAAACACGTCTATGGGTATAATAAGCACTGGCAAAACATAGATTGGCAGGGATACAATCAGAATACATAGTAGGCATCCTTTTCTCTCACACACAAAGAGATTCTCTCACATGTATATACACATTTTTTCTATGTCTCCCCACATATATATTCAAACTAAGGCTGTACAACAGAGAGAAACAGAATAATTTTCCTTATTATCATAGTTCACATAACAATAGAGCTTTTTTTGGGTAGAAGTATATAAGAGGGGGTGGGGAAAAATATCAAAAAAGAGGGGAAATTGGACTGTTGCTGCACAGAAAGTCTAAGGACTACATGCAATTTATACATTGGAATCCATAAAATCTATGGATTGATATGTGAAAAAATAATGCTTCACTTATTGTATGATCATAATCCAGACACTTGGTCAGTACTCAGTTCTTCCTCCCTATAGTTTGCACGTGGAAGAAAGACGGAAATAGAGAAAATGCCAAGTGTTACTGCACTTGGATAGAAAAGGCCATACACATGCACATACAATATCTATATCATATTCAGAGTCATGAGGAAGAAAAGGAAACCTAAAAAGAAAATATCCCTGTGAATAGAATTGGAGGAAAATACTACAACTAAATACAGAGGGAGAATAACAATCAGCATATTCTCTCACCTGCGTATGAATAAAGGAAGAGAGCCTGATTTTTCTTTGACAATATAAAGACAGTATGGAAATGTCAGTATCTAATACATTTTTGAGAATCAGAAAAACTAACTAAATAGCATATGGGCCAACAAGCAACAGTATTATTTTTAAAAAATGATAAAAGGGAAATAACCTCAATCGTTGATATAGTCCCCAAAGTGGAAATGTATGATATTTATAAATACCAATTTGCATTACTCCATATGAATGGATTTCCATGGTGTTCCATAAATCAATATATTACTCATTTAATTACCCTTGTAGAAGGGGGATATTACAATGTGCTTTTCAACCCTGAATATGTAGATTAGTTTAATTCATCAGTGGTCAACTGGAAGACAAGAATAGTTGGTGGCTGAAGGGAACAAATTTAACTTCTGACTAGGTGCAAACTGCTCTTGGAGAAGAATTATGAAGGTTAGGATAAACATGGAGAGATTTTTCAGGGATAGAATGGGAAACAGGCAGACACAGCCTCTTCATTTTTATGCTGAGGCAGATTTTGTCGACATGTTCTTAAAGCAATGTGTCAATATATCTTTACCCTATCTCTCTTTCTCGATCCATCTATCTGATCATCTGCCATCCATCATGCCACTCTAGGCAATGCCTTTTTGTCTCCTATGTGGTACTGGCTCTGTCTGTCCATCTCTTCAGATCTGAGAAAACACCATCTGGAGTTTGTTTTTCTTTTACAATGAGTGACATTACTTTGCATTGTTCTCAGCCTACAGAATTATCCCCTTTGGGAATTCTTTTGGCCCCAGTTGTCTAAGCAGCTAGAATATCTGGAAAACTCTTTCACCAAGCTACCAGTTATGAAATAATTTTAGTATCAAACTTACTTTTAATTTTATTAAATCTTTGTATTCAGCTTGAATACTCAGTAGTAGAACAGTATTAAAATTGAAAGAAATAAAGAAATAAAGGAGGGGGAGAGGGAGGGAGGGAGGGAGGGAGGGAGGAAGGAAGGAAGGAAGGAAGGAAGGAAGGAAGGAAGGAAGGAAGGAAGGAAGGAAGGAAGGAAGGAAGGAAGGAAAGAAGGAGACTACATAAATTCTTTCTGCTGTGAGAGACTAGGATAATTTATATAGTTGGGAATGGGGATGTAAAAGAGATGTTCCAGAGTGACATGTCTAAAGATTTTACCCATATGAATAAGAGTTGTACAAAGCTAATAGAAAATGTACACACACACGTGTGTCTTGGTGTGTGTATGTGTGCCTGTTACACTATTTATTTTTGGGATAAGCAAAGCACAGAAAAGAGTAAAGCACAATAAGGGTAAAACCTTAAAAACAAGATATGACAAATTAGAAGAAACTGTAGCTAAATTTAGTATATTCCTCTAGTAGTTTTAGTCTGTGTTTTTAAAGCCCTCTCTCTTTGCAAACTTTCTGTTTCCACCATGTTGCAACATCATACGTTGGCTTTTGCTCTATAAACCTCTCATTTCTCTTTCTTTTTGAGAATTTTACTCCATGACACAAGAATTCTTTATTGTGAACCATATCTGCCTTTGAATACTAAATAGCTGACAGTAGTTCAGCTAATTTTCTTATATAAACTTGAGTATTGGGGTTTCTTCAGGGTTAGGATCAAAAGCTATAAAAGCTAAAAGGAAAATCCAGCACATCTGGAAAGGCATTACATTTTTTCAACCTTCTTACACTAGCCTAATTATGCTAAGATCTTCTCTAGGGCCTACTTAGCAAGCCAACATACTGTTTCTCATAGACCATATCAAGAAGATGCATGGAGTGCAATGACACTGCCAGAATGTGTTTAACAGAGTCTGTAGATCAAACTTGTGGCACATTTGTTGCCTGCTTGCTAAATCTTCAAAAAAATTCTGATGATGTTCTTAGTGGTTGTGCATTTGATCTATATGAATAACAGGCAAAAGTGAACAAAATTTTCTGTGCCAGTCACCACAGCCATTTAAAAATACTCTTCATGTAAATGATAGCTAGGTTTCAATCAAGCAGTAGTCCTCCATTCCATATTTGACACTTTCCTTTTTATAATTATTTTTTCATCCTTTTTCTATATATTTCTAATACCCACATCTTTGTTTCTTTCCCTTGCTTTTCCCATTTAGTAGATGCATTTAACTTAGCAGTTGTTTATTAGGAAAGAGCTCTAAAAATTAATATCATCCAATAAAAGTTTTCCTATATTTGTAAGTCCTGATTGTCCAAGACCTCCTCATCCTATGGAAGAAATCTCAGTGAACACAGCTTTATAGTTATGGCCTTCAGTTTCTCTGCCATTTTCACTTCATATACTGTACTACATTTTGATAAATTATCACTTGCGAAATCTGAACCTTATGAGTAGTAAAAATGTACCAGATTAGCAGTGTTTCCTCTCAAATGAAAAGTGCTAGTTCAGTTTTCTATTTGGTTGTTTGCATCACTATGTAATATAATTATTCTTTTCTGTCTCACTTGTCAGCTTCACTAAACTTTCACATATAACATTTTGGGAGGAAAGACATCAGATTCCCTGCCTGAGACAAAAAAAAAAAAAAAAAAATTGAACACTTTGTTGAAACTAAATCAATTAAAAAAGAATCCATCCCAATTTGGCAGCATAAAAATTTCTGCACTGTCAAAGGATACAATTTGCCCCATTTCTAGCTGAACAGAACTGGCACTGTTCACTTCAGGCTCTCTCATGGTACCATACTGGGCTAAAGAGATCAAAAGGTGTCATTATATTTTTGTCAAGCTCAAAGTTTCAGCAGCTGATTATTCTGTTTAATAACACTCTTCTTTTAAATCACAGCCAGATCACTACTCTATTTACTCCTGATGTTTCAGAACAATTTGAAAGCTTTTGAAGACAGTTATAACCACAGAGAAATTTGATCTATCTCTTAATGGAGTTTCATTGTGATGCAAGATACAATACCAGATCCAAGAATTGGGTATAAAAATCTCTAACAAAAATGAAAAGTGGCTTCTAGCAATGGATATCAGTGACAATAGATGTAAAGGCAGCTACAGTATATGCTTTGCTTGTAGACAGCATGTATTCCTCCAACATAGTAGTCTCTTACAGTATACAGCCTCCTTCCTAAATTGTTACTTTGCCCCAGTCTGGGAAATCTTTATTCTATGAATTCAATAGGGATTTCAGTGGGAAAATACAACTTTTGGTCTGAGAAATCTGTGGTGGTATAGTCAGAACCTGAGACAGATTCAAAACTTTGGCTGTCTGCACATTTCTTGGTTGTCAAGAAAACTTCCTTTCTGGTTTTTAAACAGAGAATTTGTAGAACATGGAGGGGAAAACCTTTCCACCTTACAAGAGGATAGATAAATTGGTTTCTAAGGTAGAAATACAGTTGCTGAGATTTCAACAAATTATTACATTCTCTTTCAATAAGACTTGTTAAAAGAAAGTCAGATAATCTTATTTTAGTCGGAAGTTGGCTACAACGAGCTTGACAGCTTGCCTTACTACTTCGTCACCTAAAATCACAGAGTGATTTAAGTCATTTCATTCAGGAATCATATAAATACATTTCTGACTGAAGACTGTTGCATGAACACATTTACAATAGAGGAGCCTTATCATTTTCCTGATAATTAGTTTTTGTTTTGACTTGCTCTTCATAGTAGGTAGTGTTAACATTAAACTAGAATTTGCCTTCTTTGTATTTAAGACCTTATTCCGAGTCCTACACTTCAAGATGATAGAAATAGATTTTTACCTTTTGAATCTCTTTTTCATAATAAGTATATTTGAGTTAGTTTCAATTACATTTCATATACTTATTTTCAGCCAGCTTCTATAACTTTTTAAGGTCATTTTCAATTTGGTTTCTGTTTTCTTGAAGTATTTTAACAGTACAATAATATCACTGCTACCAATCTTTTTTTCACAAATCTATATATGCCTAGTTCCTTCAATGTCGGTTATCTTCTGATCAACTTTTTTGCCCTGCTTTGAGCCATATTTTATCTGAGTCCTTTGAAAGGAAGGTGACCAGTATTGAACACACTACAGTTCATATCTAATTCATGAGAAAATATATTAAAACTTTTACTTTCTAGTATTTGGAAATATGTTTATTTATGCAGTCTAAATTTATTACCATGCTATTGACTCCCATTCAGTTTGTGATCCATTATAATTCCAAGATCATTTTCATGCTGCTTGTTATCTACTCTGTATCTCTTTTTTAAAATAAGTATATTTGTGTTGGTTGCAATTACATTTCGTATACGTATTTTCAGCCTACTCTAACTTTTTAAGATTATTTTCAATTTGGTTTCTGTTTTCTAAAGTAAAAGTTATCCCACCCAGCATTGTGTCATCTACATTCTCTCTGTATTTTTCTTCTCTCATTTAACCATATGGGTCCCAGAAGAGACTCCTGTGGCAATCCATTTACAGCTCACTTCATTTGACAGTAACTGTTGATGAAAATATTTCAGAACAGATTTGAAGCCAACTGTGATCCACAATCCACATTCTAGACACACGTAACTAGCTTGGTGATGCCATGGGGTATTTTCAAGTGCTTTTGAAGTCTAACAGATTTTTTAAAAATTATTTCTGTAGTGTACTAAGAAATTTATCTTATTAAAAATAACTTTATTATGATAGGATTTGCTTTTGATGAGTTTATGCTCAGTTAGTAATCATATTCTTTTCCTATAGATCATTTCATTTATGATTTGCTGAACTGCTGCTAGTGTGATTAGTTTGAAGTTTCCTGTATCTTCTTTGTTTCTTTCTGAGGGCAAATATTTTACTCTTTTTCAGTCTCCTGGTATTTCACCATTTCTTAGGATTTCTCAGTTAACTGATACAATTTTGACCTAAAAATTACCGTGTTCCTTCAGCACACTGTGATATAATCCAGCTGAACCTAGAAATCTGAACTTACTCAAAACTAGTAGCTATTCATAGATATGTTTTTAATGTTTAAACTGGAATCCCATCCCTCAATCAGCTTTTCACTATTTGCCAGTGAAAAACCTACCCTCCTCTCAAAAATATGGGGCCAAACATTTTTAGTACAGTATTTCTAGTAAAGCACTGTATATTAATCAGTTGAGATCATTGGTTGATGACAGCCTCATTTTTTCCCAAAGAAAGCTGACTGCAACAAAGCATTGCAGTATTCCAGTAAGATGTTCTGTTGTTAGCTATTATGAGCTTAATGTTGAGGAAACTTAAGTTGAAGCTTGAAATGATGGCATAGCATTATTTTATTAGTAGGTAGTGGTAATTGCTGCCTCTTTGCCAGGCATGAATAATAAAAGTATAGCAAGTATAATATTTAGCCCACATAGAGATAAATCTTGTTGCATATCACATCCACAATTTCTCCTAAGGCCAACTATCTCTCATTTTGCAACCTTATATATCTACACAACAGCCTTTTCAAAGGATTCTGGATTTGTTTAACAACTTTATAAGAAGCCCCCCAAACCTTGCAATGCAAAGCTGGCTATTGTGCAAATGTATAGTAGCTACATCCATGACAGCTGTTAAGCCATCAGAAAACAATATTAAATATTTCTACAGTTTTGAGGAGAAGGAAGTGTATGAGTCTTCCTTAGTTCATCATTATGATTTTGTATTTCTTACTTCTTTATGAATTTTCTCCTTGAATTTGGTCATTTTCCAGAAGCTTAAAAAGTCCCCAGATTTTCATAGGCTAAATATTATTGCTATCTCCAGTTTTGTTATCTGCAGATATATACTGAACTATAATGCCCATGAACAACAAGACTACAATTTTACCCAAACCTACCTTGCAAGAAATTCCACTGAATGCCATACATTTTCATGAGGTTAAAAAAAATGTACTGGATACTTACCATGTTACCCTTGGAGTAAAAATATGGGCACTCAAAAACATTTAGGAGATGGAAATAATAAATTATAAATAAAAAGAAAGAAGCCTAATATGTATATGTATTGTATATGTTCAATAACACAACTTTCGATCTCTGGGAGAGGTATAAACCAGTTTTTTATTGCTAAAAAGATATTTAAAAACAATAAAAACAACAATTTACAATGTTAAAAGAAACAACTTAGCTTTCGCTGGTCCCCTGCCAGCATCCTCAGAGTGAAGCTCAGGGGGTGGGGAGATTCTTTTTATATACCTTGCTGGTCTAACTGCTTACTCATTGCCCATGTGATAGGGCCATCCTTTCTGATTAACTGTAATTGCCTTAGTTGTCCCACCTTCTCTTTTTTGCACTCCAATTCCACACTTTTCCCCTCTCTCATCCTTGTCAATCTCCTCCCTCCCAGCACCATTGCTGCCGGTGTGCTCTCTAACCGCTCCCTCCTGCTCATTCCAGGCTGCTCATTCAGACCCAGTGTTCCAAAAGGCTTGCCATCAGCTCTCCCTTCCTTTCTAGCCCATTGGTCTACATGCTGTTCCTGCCTTCTGTCATCCATTCCTGTCTGTCTTTTTTTTCTCCAATTTCCCTCCATCCTCGGGTGTGCGCACGCTCCATCGTGCCTCATCCTTCTGCTCTGTCTGCCCACAACCAGTGGGGATGCCTATCAGCTTGCTCTTAGGCTCAGCCCCTCTCGTCCTTGTTAGCCTTATCTCCCCCAATTTCCTTTCACACCTGGCTGTGCCTGCGCAAGATCGTATCCCGTCTCTCTGCCCCATCTGCCTATGGTCAGTTGGACTATCCACCGGCTCCTCTTTAAATCCAACCTCCCCCCTTTTTATCCCTTTCCCCTCCTTCCCCCTCTTGGCTAATCCTATCTTGTTTGGTATCCCTGTCCTATGTGTTTTGGGTTGTATAGTCGGGTCCGGCATTCCTAATGCCCTCTCATTGTCACCTCCCCCCTGCTGACACTGATCCGAATGAACCTCCAGCTTTACATGCTCCGTCCTTACCAACCCTGTTGCTTCCAATTCCCTGACCCATCCTACCACCCCACCTTGTCTGTCCGTGGTCAGCTGGTATGCTCGCTAATCCACCCCCAGATTCATCCCTTCTCCTCCTTGTTGCCCCTATCCTTCCTGACATTGCTGTTGGAGGTGTGCCCCTCACTTGCCCTCCCTCTCCCTCAGTTGTCACCCTGGACCACGCGCCCAGATTTAGCAGCATCGACCATTCACCATGCTCACTTCCTCCCTCCTTTTCACCCCATCCATCCGTGGTTCCAATATTTCACCATCCATTCTATCGTCTCTATTCCCTCCAAATCCTTTCTTTGCCTAGCCATGTGATGACTGCCTTCTCCGGTTCTGGTTCTGCCTCTGGTAAGTGCCATCCGCATCCTGACTTGCCCCTCGTGTATTTTTAATACCTGGTATGCTGGGGGCAATTCTATGCATTGATTGATTGAATCCATGTTGGAGAGCCAGGCCTCCTTCAGCAGGCATCCTCTTTTGGAGGCATCTGGGGCGATGGCTTCTGCTCCCTTAAAATCGAATGAGTGCCCATTGTTAACCATATGAGTCCATATTTGGGAATATTGCTCCTGCCTTCTGATGGCCAATCTTTGTTCATGTATTCTGTTTTTTATCCATTTGGCTGTCTCCCCCGTATAGTTACATTGGCAATCCTTGCAGAGGATTGGCAGGGAGGAGATTGACAAGGATGAGAGAGGGGAAAAGTGTGGAATTGGAGTGTAAAAAAGAGAAGGCGGGACAACCAAGCCAATTACAGCTAATCAGGAAGGATGGCCCTATCACATGGGCAATGAGTAAGCAGTTAGACCAGCAAGGTGCATAAAAAGAATCTCCCCACCCCCTGAGTTTTACTCTGAGGACGCTGGCAGGGGACTAGCGAAAGCTAAGTTGTTTCTTTTAACATTGTAAATTGTTGTTTTTATTGTTTTTAAATATCTTTTTAGCAATAAACAACTGGTTTATACCTCTCCCGGAGATCGAAGGTTGTGTTATTGAACAAATATGCCCGGGATTCACATTTTTGTAGGTATCAAGGATGTATATGTATATGTATGTGTATGTGTATGTGTGTGTGTATATGTATATGTATATCAGGTGAAACATAAGGGGTGCATACATAATGCACGGCCTGAGTGGCTTTGAATGGGTATCCTGGGATTTCACAGATCCAGTTTTCTAAATTAATTTGTCAGTTAGTTGTTTGATGCAACACAATTAATCAGCTCTAAAATCTTTAACTGGTTGATAGCTCTAATGACTTTACCGTTTAAACTCATTGATCTGAAATGTCAGTGGGGACATACCAAAAAAATAAATCAGATAATTAGATATTCAGATAAATAAGACTATATAGAGCACTGAAGTTACATGCAAGAATCACAGTTATATGTAGAAATTGCAGAATTCTAAGAACCAAATAAATAAAGCATCAGCTACAGAATTACTATAAAACACATCTCTTAATAAAACATATGTGTGTATGCATGTGAGTCTTCAAAATACTCTTGATTCCTGGAGAAGTCCATGTAATTTTCATTTTCAGAAGCAGTTTGCTATTGATTCCTTTCTAGGCTGAGAGATAGTAACTGGCCCAAGGTTACCAGTTGACTTTTTGCCTAAGATGAGACTAGAACTTATAGGCTTCTGGTTTCTAGCCTGGTTTGACTCTAATTAAACTTAATAGATACTATTAATTCATTTGCTACTATTATCTACATGCTTATGCAAACTGGTTGGTTGTTCCTTTATCAGATTCACAGAAAACTGTTTCTGCAGGACAAAATGGCTGACATAAGTCTTTATTAATCCCTGAATCATGTTGCAAATGATGTTGGGCCACATTTCTTTACTGAATTATGAAGTACAATTGGTAACAACTGGCAAACTTTTGAAAGTGTGGTGTGGCTATGTGCTAGATAGCAAATGTGTAGACCAGACCAGAGTTTTCCCTTTCAGTCAGTCATTAAAAATGTAGACATATGAGAAATAAAATTATTTGTTGATTTAGAAAAAGTGTGTAAGATAAAGTGAATAGGATTGAAATATGAAGTGTTTTACATAAATATGTAATTGAAAGTGGATAGTTTAATGTGATAATAGTGTTATAGAAGTGAAGTAAAGCATGCATGACAGTAAATAGAATGCAGGGAATAAGATGAGAATGTGTAATGTCCCATTGGTTACAGAAGCATCCATAGAATTTTATGCTTTCATCAGAAATGACAGGAGAAGCATCACACTATCATTCTGCAAACTATACAGGAGAACAGGGAATGGAGGAAGGGGAAGACCGAAAAAAAAGGGTTCGGTAGAGCTGAAAAAAGTAGAGAGAAAGGGGCGTTGTCTTACCTGAACGCCTTTTCTCAGCATGATGATGGAGAATCCACGGATGGGTTGTCTTAATCTATCTGCTCCAATTAGACTAAGTCTGAAATTTAGTAACGCCCCCTCTGTGCCAACTGCACCCCAGTTTTAGGCTAAGGCGATACTCAGACTTTAGTCCGACGCGTCTGAACAAATGGGAACCAGGCCAACTGACCTAATGGGAAGGAGTGGATTCTCCATCATCATGCTGAGAAAAGGCGTTCAGGTAAGACAACGCCCCTTTCTCCAGCATGATTGGATGGAGAACCCACGGATGGGACATACCAAAGCCCTGTGTCCCTAGGGTGGGGAATTAGATTGGGCCTGGGTCCCATCCGATGCTAATGCATGCTCTAGAACCTTGTGGCCAAATGAAGCTGTAGAAGATGCATATATATCCATCTTGTAGTGACGGACAAAGGAAGAGGGCGATGCCCATGTTGCTGCTCTACAAATCTCCTCTATGGAGGCCTGGGTAGACCAGGCAGCTGTAGTAGCTGCGCCCCGGGTGGAATGGGCCGTGATATGCCTGGGAGCTTGTAGTGACTGAGTCTGGTATGCCAGAGAAATACAAGCTCTAATCTACCTGCTATAGTGGGTGAGGAGACCTTTTGTCCTAATGAAATGACACAAACAGAGCCTCAGTCTTGCGGAAGGATGAGGTTCTCTGTATATAACAATATAAGGCCCTGCGCACATCCAATCTGTTCCACTAAGCCTCTATGTCATTAGATGGGTTCGGACAGAAGTCTGGCAAAACTATGTCCTGAGATCTATGATACAAGGAGTTAACCTTGGGCACGAAGGAGGGGTCTAACCTGAGGGTTACCCTGTCCCTATGGAAAATACACAGATCCTTCCTTACTGACAGGGCAGCCAGCTCAGAGATCCTTCTGGCTGAAGTTACAGCAACAAGGAATGCCACCTTCATTGATAACTCTTTGAGCAAACAAGTGTCAATAGGCTCAAAGGGTGGCGAAACAAGAGCCTGTAGAACCTGATGAAGGTCCCAGGAGGGGTATCTATGTACAGTTGGTGGTCTGGCATTGTTAGCTCCTTTTAGGAAGGAACGTAACATAGGGTGATGTGTTAAGGATTCATTGCCGCAGGAAATAACTGTGGCCAGTGCTGCTACCTGCCTATGGATGGTGCTTGTGGAGAGCCCTTTGTCCAGACCATCCATCAGGAACTCCAAGATGACTGGCACTGTAGCCTGTAAGGGGTCAATTTTGCGAACTAAACACCAATTACAGAAGCTTTTCCACGTGGCATCGTATATTCTATTCGTCGAGGGTCGCCTGGATTGCTGGATCATGGCTATGACCCTTGACGAATATGAGTCTAGGCCTAAGGCCTGCCTCTCAAGTGCCAGATGGTTAACTGGAGCCATTGAGAGTCCGGATGACGTAGCTCCCCCTGAATGAGGGAGATCCGATTGGCTGGAATCCTCCATGGAGGGGATGCGGAGAGCTCCATCAGGTCGGCGAACCAAGATCGTCTCGGCCAATGTGGGGCGACCAGGAGGACCTCTGCTCGTTCGCGAAGAATCTTCCTGATCGTGGCAGGTAGAAGGGGTAGGTGAGTAAAGGCATAGAGCAATTCCTTGGGCCAGGGACTGCGGAGTGCATCTGTTCCTTCCGCTGATGGAGACGGGAACCTGGAAAGGAATCTGGGAAGTTGTGAGTTGGTTGGGGAGGCAAAAAGGTCTAAGGTTGGGGAACCAAACCTGTCCACGATCTCTCTGAAGACCTTCGGATCCAGCTGCCATTCAGAGTGGTCCACGGTGGCTCTGCTCAGTGAATCCGCCTGCTGGTTGGCCACTCCGGATATGTGCTCCGCCCTGATGGAGGCAAGATTCAGTTCCGCCCAAGACCCCAGCAATTTGGCCTCCTGCATGAGAGGCTTGGACCTTGTTCCCCCCTGTCTGTTGACATGGGCCTTGGCTGTGATGTTGTCGGTTAAGACCAGGACATGCTGGCCCTGTACTAAGCTGCTGAATCTCTTTAGGGCCATGTGTATGGCTCTGAGTTCCAGCCAGTTTATATTGTTCTTTAGGTCCTGCCTGGACCACTGACCTTGGGCCCAGTGTGTGTGGAGGTGTACCCTCCACCCAAACAGGCTTGTGTCTGTGGTGATGGTGGTCCTGTCTGGTTCTTTGAATTCTGTTCCCCGTGACAGTGCCGGAGGGTCCCACCAACGAAGGGAGTTCAACACTGACCATGGAACTCGGACCTTCTGGTGGGATGTGCTGGTATAAAGTCTCTGAAATGGAAGGAGAAGCCACTGTAATTCTCTGGCATGGAGACGTGCCCATAGCACAATTTGCACGCAGGACACCATCTTCCCTAGTAGCTGTGATAGGGAGGCCAATGTGACTGCTCTGTCCCTTCGGATCTGACGTATGAGAGTCTGAATAGAGTTCCGTCGGTCCTGAGATAGGTAGACCGTACAGTTGTCTGTGTCTATAACAGCGCCCAAATGGAGGAGCCGAGTTGTTGGTACGGTATGACTTTTCTGGAAATTAATAGAAAAACCATGCTCCTGAAAAACCTTGATGGCTAGGGCGAAGTCTGATTGGGCATTTTGTAATGATGATGACTGAATTAGAATGTCATCTAAATAGCATTGAACTCTGATGGGAATCTGTCTAAGGTGGGCTGTGAGCACTGCCAGTACCTT
Organism: Crotalus tigris; assembly: GCF_016545835.1. Lineage (NCBI taxonomy): Eukaryota > Metazoa > Chordata > Lepidosauria > Squamata > Viperidae > Crotalus > Crotalus tigris. The sequence goes on from NW_024096655.1 coordinate 35,564, forward strand.
TGTAAATACTCTCGGTGCAGATGAGAGGCCAAATGGAAGGGCTCTGTACTGGAAGTGGCATTGGGCATAACTGAATCTGAGGAATTTGCGGTGTCCAGGAAAAATAGGAATGTGCAAATATCCTCAGTCAGATCTATCGAGGTAAGAAAGTCACCTTGCCTGATCCTAGCCAGGATTGATTGAAGTGATTGCATCTTAAATTTCTTATACCTCAAGTAAAGGTTTAGACCTTTTAAGTCTAAGATCGCCCTCCAGCCCCCCGAAGTCTTGGAAATGACGAATAGGTTTGAGTAAAACCCTTGTCCTTCTTGGTCTTGTGGTACTGGTTCAATTGCTTGTATTTGCAATAAATGAGCTATTGCTTCTGACATAAGATCAGCTCTGGTCCTGCTCATTGGAATAGGGCAAGAGCGGAATCTGTCAGGTGGTTGGGAACAAAATTCTAGCCTCAGACCTTGGGTGACGGTGTCTAACACCCATGCATCTGTAGTGGTGGCTACCCAAATGTTGGCATAGAGGGCCAGCCAGCCTCCTATGGGAGGTTAGACTGCAAGATCACTTGCCTCGCTTAAAGGAACGGCTCCCTGCGCCTCAAAAGGATCGCTTGGTCTGGAACTGTGATCTGCCTCTGTATGCCGAACGATCTTGCTGACGTTCCTGTCTCTGAAAGGAGGGGCGAGAAGCCTGGGCCCAGTCCCAGAGTGGGGCTGGCCGAAAGGGCTGCCTTCTGTAGTTATTCTGTGACATGCTGTTCCCCGAGCGCCTGTCTCCTTTCTTTGATGTGTTAACCAAAGTTTTACGTTTGTCCTTACCTTCGGTTAGGTATGGCTCTAGTGCCTTACCAAATAGATGTCCACCTCTGTAAGGTTTAGAGGCCAGATGCCACTTGGCCTTGGTGTCTGCTCGCCAATTTCTGAGCCAAAGGAGCCTTCATGCTGAGATTCTGCCGCGATGGTCCGGGCAGTGTATCTGGCCGTGTGCAGGGAGGCGTCGGCTAGGTACTGGGACGTGGCCACTAACTTACCCAGATTCTGGTGAGCTCTGAGCTGGTCCAGAGGGATCATATCCTGGAGCTCCCGTAACCACAGGACCGAAGCCCTGGCAAAGAAGGCCATGGATGTTGCCGCCTTTGTTGCCCACGCTGATGCCTAGTGGGACTTGCGTAGGGCGGACTCAATCTTTTAATCCTCTGCCCTAAGTGCCTCATTTATGTCCCCAGGGATGTTAGCATTGGGAAACAATGAGTTCAAGGGCTCATCAGTCTCAGGAGTCTCCAGTAGGGAGGCCAGAGAAGGGGCAACATTGAACAATGTTCTCTCTACTGCACCATTGTTTTAGAACTATATTCAGAAAAAGGGGAGGGCAGGGAATATGGTTCTGCGAAACTGAGGGCTCGGTGTATATGGCGTGGGGACCCTTGGACGTTGTAGGTGGGGTCTCCTGTTCTTGGGGGAGGTTTGCAGTAGTGCAGGCCTTGAGTAGCAGGGAATTAAAGAATGAATGGTCGAAGAGACCGACTGGAGGGGTGTGGTCAGATGGAGTGATGCCCTCGTCCTCAGACAAAATCAGGCCAGATTGTTCAGCCCCTGTAGATTCCAAATCCAATGAGGGATCATCCATCAAATCAGGAGATTGTGGATGATACGTGGCCTGGGGGGGAGGCTGTGGGGTGTTGGAGGCCATAAATTGAGCCACAGCCTGGGCTATCATGGACTGAAGGAGGTCCGGGTTCAAGGCCTGGTTCTCAGGAGGGCGAAGCCCTGCTGCAGTGGGGGTGAATGTGGCCTGGGGTCCCAGGTTAAGAGTGTCCTGGCTAGTTATGCCCCTCCCTGGAGCCACTCTTGTGGTTGAATCTGATTGGGGAATTCCCCTGGGGGGAGACCAGGCCCCTGGGGCTGAGGCACAATGTGAGGAAAGGGGTTCAAAAATGGACCTTCCCATCGTGTCGATCAAATCTGGGGAGGCCGCTCTCAGTCTTTGGGACTCCTCCTCCCTCATCTGTGGTATATTGGACTCCCTGCTTGGCCGGGCTCGCTTGGTGGTGTTCTTTCCACTTGCCTCTGTTTGATGTTTCCTCTTGGCCGGCTCGCTGGTGGTTTTCTCCGCCATGATGAGTCTGTTCTGGGCTCAACCTTAGCAAAAACGCCCCCCCCCCGGCGTTGTAAATTGCCAAGGGAGCCTGCAGAGATGATTCGGCCCGTGAGGGGGGCGGGCAATGGGGATTGGTGGGCACTGCGTCCCTCAGGAGCGACCTGGCCTTCCCCGTCTGTGGAGATGATGTAGTTGAATCTCGAGGCCTCTGCCTCAGGTGGTCATACACTGCCCTCAGGAGTGAGCTACAGGCAGTCTGGGCCTCAGTCACATACAAAATGGCTGCCTAGAGTCAATTCAAAATGGCGGCCACCAAATTCACGCCGAAAAAAACGGTCGTTAGAAGAAGGCCTTGAGGCCTGGGGCTTAAGCTGCAACGAGCCCTCATTCCGAGGAATCACCTGGGCTCCTAGTGCAGCAGATGGCAGTAAATAGGCCAGCTGGGAGACGCTGAGGCAGTCCGAGGCCTGGTAGGCCCTCCAGGCTCCGAAAATTGGGTCGGTGCCCAAAACTCCCACCTGCTGCTTGGGGCGGTCTGCTGGGGCCGAGGGACCTAGAAAGGCTCCCTCCAGGCCTGACGAGCTTCGTCGTCGCTTGTGGAGCCCCCCAGTCAATTGGTAAGCTTACCCTTGCTTCCGGAGCCGTCGGCAGTCAGCGTGTGGAATCTGCGTCCTCCGACGATCAGCTGGCAGCAGGGAGCTCGTCGGAGCAGCGTTTGCAAAAAAACGGAGCCTTTGAAGCAGAGGAACGGCCCCTGGTAGGAGATCTAAGCTACCTCTGGGAATTTAATTTTGGGCTTGATTCTTTAAGGCTGGAAAGCTTTCAAGAGAGGAAAAAGTGGAAAAGGGAAGGTTCCCCCCCCCCGGAGGGAGAGGTCTGTGAGCCTGTCAGCCTGCTAGGCTACAGGCTGGGGATGATGATCCCTGGAAAAATCTTTTATATATTGTCAAATCTAATAATAAAATGGTTAGCCTAAGCTTAAAGAAATAAAATTGGAAATACACAGTCTTCTGCTCCAGGAGCGAAGAAAAAATGCGTCTTAGAGCAAAGAGACTAAGTCTAAAACTGGGGTGCAGTTGGCACAGAGGGGGCGTTACTAAATTTCAGACTTAGTCTAATTGGAGCAGATAGATTAAGACAACCCATCCGTGGGTTCTCCATCCAATCATGCTGGAGAAGAAAAACAGTGTATGGACATGTTAGAAGCAAGGATAGTTTATAAGGACAAAAAGTGTAAGGAGGTATAGTAATGGTGTTGATATAAACTAGATTTCAATATCTTTCCTTTCTTTTTTACTTTTAATCTTATGTCTTTAATTTCTTTCCTATAATATTTATTGCTCCTTTTCTGTCTTTTGCATCAATTTGCTTAATTTAAAAGGGAAATATCTGATGATGTTCATAGATCTTTCACTTTTGCTTATTGATTTTAGGCATTTGATAATTATATGTATGTAAAATATAAGTAGTTTTTAGATTACCACATTAATAGACACTGAAGAAGAAGAAGATTTATATAACTAACCACAAGTGACTGTTGGCTTTATTAACTGTATTTCATTTAAGTCTTGGCTTAGCCATGAGAAAGCAAAATAAACATGACCTAAATTTAGAATTATTCAGAATACCCTGATAGATTAAATTGAGAAATACTGATTCAGTATGTGGTTAAGTAATTCATAGAACTTATTGAGTGACTTTGATCAAGTAACACACAATATTTCAGATATGCCTAACATGTATTAACAGCGAACAAACTCTACCTGTCTAATATTGTTCTATCATAGACAATTTTCTGTGACTGTGTATGTTGCAGTTCCTCAGCCAGGAGAATAAAGCTTCTAACATCAGATGAACTAATTACTACTGCTTGTGCCAAAACCAGCATCCTTGCAGACATGTTTATTTGTCCTCGCCAGTGCATTTCTATTTAATGCAAGGACCAATTATGCCAGAAGTATATAGCGCTCCTGCTTGTTTATTCACCAAAAACAAACAAACAAAATAAAATACCAAACCCAGAAGGTTGTGCTGTTCTGATTTCCAAGAGAACGTTTAATGCCATCTGAATGCCATCTGAATGCAAATGATTTGCAAATCATCAGTTTGATCATCTAATGGCTAAAAGTGAGTAGGATTCATGAGTGAATATAAAAGAGGAAAATTCTCCTCCATTTCCACTTCTGTATGTCCACATTTACCCTTTCAGCAGGAAAGTCCAGTTATGGTATTGATATGCATTTCCTAGAATATGAATGATAGCTTTTGAGTAATGAAGGAACTTGGTAAAGTAAGCTGACTAATTGCACAGTGGCTCCTATTAATATTCAAGTGGAGACACATAGAACTTGTGCTTTAATTGTGCTACTCAGCACAGGAAAATTAAATAAGGTATAAACTCGAACATCAGGTGTGTGTGTGTGTGTGTGTGTCTGTGTGTGTGTGTGTGTGTGGAGAGAGAGTTTCCTCCTTTAAATTCCTGGGGGTCTATCTCAGTGAAGATCTCACCTGGAAAATCAACACAACCCAGGTGGCCAGAAAGGCCCAACAGAGACTCCACTTCCTTAGGGTCTTGCGAAAAAACAAAGTGGAACAACGACTGATGACCTTCTTTTACCAGTCCACTATAGAAAGCATCCTCTCACATTGCATTCTGGTGTGTATGCTGGCTTGACAGCCGTGGATAAAAAGATACTACAGAGGGTGGTGAGCACAGCACAAAACATTGTGGGCTGTCCCCTGATACCACTAGATGCCATTGCTAGGGCCCACTGCCTTAGAAGAGTGAGGAAAATCCTCAGGGACAACTCACACCCTGGTCAGCACTTCTTTACTCTCCTACCATTGGGTAGGAGATATAGAAGCATAGCCAGCCTCACCAACAGGCTGAAGAACAGTTTCTACCCATGGGCTGTCAGACTCCTGAATGGAAAATAACTCCATGTATGATAGACTTGTGGGGCCGACACATTGTGCAATAAGTTCACATGGTGTAATAAGATTGTGTGTTTGTTGTCATTGTGAGTTGTGATGGGGGGTGCATGAAGGAAGGCTCAGCCAATCTCATTGTACACATGTTGTACTTTGACAATGAAGGATTTGTAAATGATTTGCATAATCTCATTGTCCTTTGCCCAGTTCTGGTAACAGCAAGCTAAGAACTATATAGATTTAACCTTTTAAAGGATATAACAGTTTCTGATTTTTCCAAAGGAAAATTTGGTTTTTCCAGTACCCATAAGGCTACATTCTGATACTTATCTTTTTCAAAACCTGGCAAGCCTGAGGGTCAGATTGATGACTAAAATCCATGAACTGTAAAGAGGCTCCAAAGCAAAGCTGAGTTACATATAAAATGAAAAAAATCAGTTCAAAGGATACATTAATGACAAAAGACAAAAAAAGATGGTTAGAGGAGAAGGGGAGGGGAAGAGAGTAGGAGGGGAGGAGAGAAAGAGGAGGGAAGTAGGGAAGGATTAGAGAGGGTGGACGCGGCCTGGGGGGAATGGGCAGGCGGTACCAATGGTTATTTTATTTTATCTTGTGAATTGAATTGTATTTTGTATGAATAAATGGAAAATAAAAAACTTTTTATTAAAAAAAAAGACAAAAAAAAAAAAAAACCAGTTAACCAACTAACCCAATTTTTTGTAGGTTATAAATATTCTGAACTTTTTTTTTTAATCTCTACAAGAACCCTTGGCCTGATCTATCTCATTCCTCCTTCCCTCCCTCCCTCTTGGGCAAACACAATGTTTTGATGTATGTGTGGTAGAGACTGAGCATGTGAGAGAGAATAAATAGATGGTGTACCAATGGTCAGACCACAAAACCAATAGACAATTTAAAGGAGACCATCACATTAGAATTTGCAAGCATAAGAGAAAATGTTACTGTTTTCAAATGTTATGTTATAATGATTAGTGAAATGTTTAGAATGTGTTTGTGGGTTTGTGGGTGTATAATCAGCAAAATGTGAGGTGTATAAAATGATTTCTGAAACATGAATTAAATTTAAAAATAAATATTCTATTAAATATGAATCTCTTTGGGAAAGAATAAAATTATAATTCAAAATTCAACCAAATAAAAATGAGTGCAAACTGGTGGCAGCAAGCAACAATTGTCCTGGGAAGTAGACATCTGTGTTTGCCTAAGAAATAAGGCTGAAAAAGATAGGTCACTAAGTCATTCTCATTACGCCTCCTTGTCCTGTGTACACTCATTATTTGTCCAGTTTCAGATCTTCTTGAGTTGCATAAAAATATGGTAGCTGACTGAAAAAAAGATTGCAGTGCTATATTTGGAAGTCCACAGAACAGTATCATGGAAAATCTGTAATCACTGCTTTTACCAAAAACTCCTCATTTAGGATTATATGTGGACCTCCAAAGCTTCAGATTTACTAAGTCATTTTAAATGCCAGTTTTTAATATAACATAATTGATTATAATATAATCGGTTGGACTGGGATATAAATAAATTCATAAATTATTAAATTCATGTATACAAAGGACAAATCACAAAACTGAAATTCAAACAAGCTTAGTTTTTTTTTTCTGGATCCACCCCACATACATGATGTTAAGGATAGACCAAATGTGACCCATAACATGAAAAAGCTGTTCAGTCTTAATATCATTAAACTTTTCTGAGGACGAAAGTAGAATGAATTATACTTAGTGAAAAATATATATTATCCTTTCTCCTTGCTGCTGTCACTTGTGTTTATATTCCATAGAAGAGAAAAATGAGTTAAAATCTATGGCTCAACTCTAGTGAGAATACATTGTCCAATATAGTTTGTATATAACTTCAGGTAATGCCTCCAGGTGTACAACAATACAAATAATAACCTCAGGCCAGCCGAACCCCCAAAGTGTGATAACAAAACTTTTGGTTAAATTGTACTTTGAGGGAATAAATATTACACTCCCAAGAGTCCAACTCTTTTATCAACAAGAGTGACATTTTACCTAACAAGCATCTGTAATTGCTAATAAGAATTACATGCATAAATTCCTGCACATTTACATGACATACACCCTTTTAAATTATTTTAATGCAGCTTTTGTTAGAAGAGAAATCAAATATGTTTGAAGGAAACTGGAGGTGCAGTTTTGTTTTTGCCACGTACATTACAATAAATTATTGATGAAAGACTGGAGAAAACAAGCTGTAACGGCTTATTAGCGCCTGTATTTGAATTAAGGGATAAAACTTGTTATTCACTGAAATTATCCAACCTGCACTTCACAGGCAATTGCGCAAATTATCCAAAAGCAACCATGACATGAGCACACTTTGCATTTCCAGTATGCTACTTGAAGATAGGGTCCACTTATTGTAGAGCCATATCTTAATTATTTAAAGAAAATGCATTCAAATAAAACCAATTTTTAATCAGGTTCAACCTTGCCTAAACAATGCTGCTTTCATCCAAGTGAAGCTTTCTTGCAACAATAATTAAGAAGTATAAAGGCAATAAATAGGATGTGTTTGTGTGGGTATGGGTGGGTGAGATAAAATATTCTTCTAGAACTGACTGCATATATGTTACTGGTATATTATTGAACATTTCATGAACATTTGAACTGATTGCTGTGTCTTGATTCAACTCATTTTATTATTTTATTTAGTTTGCTAGACTGTAACGCAACAATACCAAGTAAGATGAATCACCAGACTCAGGATATTTCATAGCTCTGCAACTATAAAGACTTAATTTTTTTTAATATGAATAATCAAAAAGAAATAAAAAGAAGAAAATACTGCTTATCAGAAATATGTCACTTGGAGATCCCATCTAAAATTTTAAGAAGAAGAAAAGAGTTTGCTTTTCTAGCAGATGAACTTAAAAAGAGGCAGATGCCATTCAGATGGGATATTCCGATTGGAATAGTGGTGAGCCATGCGGGGACACGTTATAGACTCAATACTGTTTCTAAAGCAAAGGAGTTTTATGCTTCGGTCCTGGGAGCACGCTCATCACCACCTATAATGTTTAAAGCTTTGGATGGGAAGGAGGTAGAACAGCAGTCTGAAGAAGCTGTATTGATGAAAGCTGGAAAACCACAGGCTGAGTGGTTTCAAGAAGCTGAGATGAAAGAGCAAAGAATGACTCGGACAACAGAAGAAAGAGGTAAAAGAAGTTTCACAAGAATTTGCTTCTGAGCCTGTGGGAGGAGCAAGACCTAAGAGATCTTCGGTGCAATCCTCAATGGCAGATCTTCAAGCAGTCTTCTCCAGGCTATTGGATGAGGGAGATGGTAAAGCTCCTGACATGGAATGCTAATGGCCTTAATTCCCCTCAGAAGAGATAGAAAATATTTCACTATTTGAAACAACATAATAATGATATTATTTGTTTGCAGGAAACGCATATTATTTCTAAGGATCAAAAATATTTAGTTAATGCTCGATTGGGATCTCATTTTGTATCCTTTGCTCTTGGGAAAAAAGGGGATGTAGTTATTTATGTTAAGCAAAATTTATCAGCTTGTTTAGTAGATTCTGATCCTCAAGGGAGATATGTAATGATTGAAGTGGGATTGTATGGTAAGAAAATACTTATAGTAGGTTTGTATGCACCAAATCAAACCCAACATAGGTTTGTCAAAAATAGATCATGCCAGACAAATCTTATTGCATTCTTTGACCAAGTGACAAAATTAGTGGATCAGAGGAATGCTGTGGACATAATTTACTAGGACTTCAGTAAGGCATTTGATAAAGTAGATCACAACCTACTACTTGACAAGATAGAAAAATGTGGGGTAGACAGAACCACCACCAGATGGATCCGTAGCTGGCTGACCGGCCGTACTCAGCGAGTGGTCCTCAATGGAACTGCATCTATATGGAGGGAAGTGTGTAGTGGGGTGCCCAAGGGCTCTGTTCTGGGCCCAGTACTCTTCAACATCTTCATCAACGATTTGGATGAAGGGATAGATGGGGAACTCATCAAATTTGCAGATGACACCAAGCTGGCAGGAATAGCCAACACTCCAGAAGACAGGCTTCAGATACAGAAGGATCTGGACAGACGTGAACACTGGGCACTAACTAACAAAATGAAATTCAATGGTGAAAAAAGCAAGGTTCTACATTTAGGCAAGAAAAACCAAATGCACAAGTACAGCATAGGTGGCACCATGCTCAATAGTAGAAACTGTGAGAGGGACCTCGGAGTCCTAGTAGACAATCACCTAAATATGAGCCAGCAGTGTGCTGCAGCTGCCAAAAAGGCCAACACAGTGCTAGGCTGCATTAACAGAGGGATAGAATCAAGATCACGTGAAGTATTAATACCACTCTTCAATGCCTTGGTAAGGCCACACTTGGAATACTGCATCCAGTTTTGGTTACCACGATGTAAAAAAGATGGTGAGACTCTAGAAAGAGTACAGAGAAGAGCAACAAAGATGATTAGGGGACTGGAGGCTAAAACATATAAGGAACGGTTGCGAGAATTGGGTATGTCTATTTTAACGAAGAGAAGGACAAGGGGGGACATGATAGCAGTATTCCAATATCTCAGGGGCTGCCATAAAGAAGAGGGAATTAAGCTATTTTCCAAAGCACCTGAAGGCAGGACAAGAAGCAACGGGTGGAAACGAATCAAGGAGAGAAGCAACCTAGAACTAAGGAGAAACTTCCTGACAGTGAGAACAATTAATCAGTGGAACAGCCTGCCTCCAGAAGCAGTAAATGCTCCAACACTGGAAGTTTTTAAGAAGAGACTGGACAGTCATTTGTCCGAAATGGTGTAGGGTTTCCTGCCCGAGCAGGGGGTTGGACTAGATGACCTCCAAGGTCCCTTCCAACTTTACTATTATTATTATAACAGGAACAATTTTACAGGTTGTTACATCAAAAATTGACTTTATTGGATTATAGATCTGTTATATTAATGGGAGATTGGAATGGAGTTTTAGACACATATAGAGATAAAAAAGGATTTTCTACTTCTTTTAAACAGGCCAAATTACCCAAGGCCTTTTTTGATTTGAAAGAGGACTGGGAGTTGCAAGACTATTGGTGAGAACATAATTTGGAAGAGAGAGACTTCACCTTTTTTTTCGGACAGACATCAATCTTTCTCAAGAATTGACTTTTTTTTATTACAACGGACTTATATTTTAGGGTAAAGAATGTAAAGATATTTCCAAGGACATTGACAGATCATAGTCCAGTGTGGATGGAACTGGTTACTGAAAAAGAGGAGAGGAGATCTTGGAGGTTGAATGAAAACTTATTTAGACAAGAAATGAATGTTCAAAAACTTAAAGAGTATTTAAAGGAATCTTTTGTTTTAAATATGCATAAGGGAACTTCAATGTCAATGGTATGGGATGCAAGTAAAGCTTACATGCGTGGGGTTTTGATACAAATGAATAAGGCTTATAGACAAAAACAAGTGCAAAAATGTAAGGAGTTGGAAGATGAAATTAAATTAAAAGAAAAAGTTTTAATTTCGAATCCTACAGATGAGAAGGTTAAGGAATCTATAAATTGCTTAAATCGCAATTTAATATGTTAATGGCGGATCAGACTGCAACCAATTTACTTTATATGAAACATAATACATTTTGTAATGCTAATAAGCCAGGGAGATGGCTGGCTTATCAATTGCGAAAGAAACAGAAGTTGAGAATTATAGATAAAATAAATCATAATGGTAAATTGGTATATCAGAAGGAATTGATTAAGAAATCTTTTTAAGATTATTATACAAAATTATATATGGGTAGGAAAGTACAGGCTTCAGATATAGACAAATATTTACAAGATGCTCATTTTCCTAAGTTAACAGAAGATCAGAAACAAGAAATTAATGGATTGGTTACTATAGAGGAAATAGTTACAGTAATTAAACAATTAAAAGCAGGTAAAGCACCGGGTACTGATGGATTGACATCAATTTATTATAAGACTTGATAGATGAGATGATAGAACCTTTAAGGGAAATTTCAATAATATATTATAGGGATTAGAGACCCCCTTGTCTTGGGGTAGAACTTTTATATCCTTGATTCCAAAAGAGGATCAAGATCTTACTTTACCAAAAAATTATAGACCTATATCTCTTTTGAATGTAGATTATAAGATTTTCTCGAAAATTTTAGATAATAGACTTATGACTGTGCTGAATCAATTGATACACATGGATCAAACTGGTTTTATAACTGGAAGATATATGAAAAATAATGTTAGACAAATTATTAATTTAATAGAATATTTGGATAAGAACAACCAGATCTCTGCAGGATTGATATTTTTAGATGCTGAAAAAGCTTTTGATCAGTTAAATTGGCAATTTATGTTAAGATTGGTTGAGGAAATGAATTTTGGAGATAAAATTTTACAGGCTCTTCGAGCCATTTATCAAAAACAAATGGCGCAACTTATAGTTAATGGAGGTTTATCAGAGGTATTTCCAATTGAAAAGGGCACTAGACAGGGTTGTCCATTGTCGCCTTTGCTGTTTGTTTTAACCTTGGAAATTTTGTTGATTAAAATTCGTGATTCACCTAATATAAAAGGAATAGAAATCAATAAAAATGATTATAAATTAAGGGCTTTTGCAGATGATTTGGTTGTTACTTTGTCCCAACCAACTTATTCTGTATTGGAGTTGTTACAATTGATAAATCAGTTTGGACAAGTTTCAGGTTTTAAGATTAATAACAATAAGACTAAAATATTGTCAAAAAACATGACTAACTCGGATAAGGAGATTTTAGTTAGATTGACAGGTTTCGAGGTTGTTAATAAGGTAAAATATCTGGGGGTTATCTTATCTGCTTCCAATGCAAAACTGTATAAAAATAATTATGAAAGGCTGTGGTTTAAAATACAAAAGGATTTAGAGAATTGGAAAAAGTTGCAATTGTCTCTATTGGGGAGAATAGCAGCGATTAAAATGAATGTCTTGCCAAAGTTTCTTTTTCTATTTCAAATGATACCTATTTTAAAGAAAGAAGCAAATCTAGATGAATGGCAGAAAGGTATCAATAAATTTGTTTGGGCAGGGAAACAACCAAGAGTGAAACTTAAAATTATACAAGATATACGAGAGAGAGGTGGACCCAAGGTACCGAATTTGAAATTGTATTATGATGCTATGGTTTTAACATTAATTAGTGATTGGATTAATTTAACAAATGTAGATATACTCCTTTTGGAGGGGTGGGATTTATTATATGGATGGCATGCCTATTTAATTTATAATAAAAAAGTTGATAGGGTTTTTAAGTATCATATTTTAAAAACTTCTTTACTTTGGGTTTGGAAGAAATATTATAGAATTGATTCAAGAATTCCATTATGGGCTATTCCATGGCATGCAATAGAAGGAATAAGGAAAGGAGTTAAGATGGATAAGATTTCTTATATACAATTACTTAAGTGGGATGGTAAAAATTGGCAATTAAAATCCACAGATGAATTAGCATAAGAAAACATTAATTATTTATGGTTTCAGTACAGGCAATTATTGGAAAGTTGGAAGATAGATTATAAAGTGGGTTTGCTTAGAGAGAATGACAACTTGCTAAAACAAATTAGAGATCAAAGCCGAACCCACATAAAAAGAATTTATAGTGTATTAGTGGAATTGGACTCCGAAGTAGAATTAGTTAAAGATTGTATAGTTAAATGGGCTCAAAATTTTGATGAACCGATTTTATTAGATACATGGGAGACTATTTGGGTTAGGAATGTTAAATTTACACAAGCGCAAAATTTATGGGAAAATTTTTATAAAATGTTTTATAGATGGCACCTTGATCCACAAAAAATGTCTCGTATGTATTCAAATTTGCAGCCTAAATGTTGGAGATGTGGTTGCTTGGACGCAACATATTATCATATCTGGTGGTCATGTAAAAGTATAAAAGCCTTTTGGATTAAGATATGGTGGAATATTCAAAGAATTTTTAAAAGAAGGATAAAATTTACCCCACAACTGTTTTTGTTGGGTATTGTTTCTGATTGTGACGACAAGGAGATTATTTTAATGTTAAATTTAATTACAGCGGCAAGGTTGTTAATAGGGCAATATTGGAAGAAGGAATCTTTGCCTACTTTGCAAGAATGGTTTTAAAAAGTTTCTTACTTAGCTGAAATGGCAAAAATTTCGGCTTTCTTGAAAGATCAATCGCAAGAGAAGTATCTCTTGGTGTGGAAAAGATGGATAAATTTTATACAATATAAGTATGATATAAGAAAATATAATTTAGCTTTTGAATAATTTATATTTAAAGTTTAAGATTTTTTGTGTTTTTTTATTATTATTAATATTTAAAAAAAAATTTTATTCTCTTTTTTTTCCTCTTTCTGTTTTTTATACATAATGGAGTTAAAGTATTTAATAATTAGTTTACTGAATGTAATTATATTTGTTTAAGGTTTTTTTGGGTTTAAAAGTTTTTTTTTCTTTTAAGTTCTAGTTAACCCTGTATTCAGCTCTGGGAAGAATGGGGGAGGGTTTTGGGGTGGGTTGGGAGGGATTGGGGAAGGGGTTTTTATTGTAAAATTTTAAAAATTTATAATAATAATAATAAAAAAAGAAATATGTCACTTAGAAAATACATTTATCTTGGGAAATGAAGATGGTAGCTTATTTTGTTTGCTGACATACCATGTCACATGACTGATTTTAGAAAAAAGAAGCACCTCTGCCTGGCAAACCTACAGTATGCTCAGAATGAGGAAAACAGAGCAAATAAAGCTCTGTGTCCTTGCTTTTATAACATTGCCCCAGGAGGATGGTGGATTAAGGTGAAGAAAGCAGAACACTCAGAGCTTTTTAAATTTAGAACTTAGGGAAAAGCATGATCCTTTTTAGCCTGCATGCCTCCAAATACCACTTTTTTTTCTTCTTCATACAGATGTATCTAAATCTCCCAAATTCACTCAGGTAGTGAGATGGGCATTATGTAAATTTGTAAATAAATCAATAAAAAATATCAGCTTCTGGCAGTTTTATATTTTCCAATTCCTACTTAGTGATGTTAATATTACACTAGCAGAACTTTTCACAAATTTTTGCAAAATATTATTCAATTTATACTGCGGTTACTGTGAATGAACTTAGTCTTCCTTGAGTTGATGGGAATACTGATTTTATGCCTAGCTTGATTCTTACTAGTTATATTCAGTATAATAATAATAATTGACCCCTTGTGATATAGATATATTAAAAGATTTATTCTGTTTCACTAGGGATTAATATTTAGCATCTTATCTTTGATTATAGCTGACTCACATACTAATCCCAGCTATTATAGAACATTCACATAATTGAGCATTTCCTTCAGTCACTTTTCACAAGCTTTAAATTTGGGGGTGGGGAAAGGTCAAAATATAGTTCAGAAAGAAAATGAAATTAATATTTTTGGTCATGGTGGTACAAATAGGTTTAATTCTATTGTATTTCCACTAGTGATTTATAATTCTAATAGCTTAAAAATGGGCTAATTTAATTTAATTCCAAATGAATTATTTTATATTCTTTTTCAAACTTTTTTTTTGTTGGACTTTGAAAAAAAAAGCAATCTTGTCAGGTTAAATCAGTCACAAGACCTGGGAATGGCTGTCAGTAATATTGCATCTGGGCAGGTTTAAATTGAATTTTAGTCACCAAATGTACATGTTCAGCTCACCAATGGAAGTTGTTTTTTTCATGTGCAGACAGTAGACAGAGGCAGCTGTTAAAATTGAATCCACAAGATCAAACAACTTGTGAACTGATTGAATTTAAAATTGGAATTTCTTATTCCTTGATTTTTGCCTCAGAATAGGATGAGGAGGTGCAGGTGGCTGATAAACAAAACTATATTACTCAGCCATAAGGTTAAAAAAAACCAAAAGCAACAAGAATGTAATCTTTTTTTTTTTTGGAGGACAGGAGGACTCAACAATAAATTATAAAACTACTTTTTCAGCTGGCGAAAATCAGCACAGGTCTGTTAACCTTAAAAAGAGAAAACAATGACAATGTCCTATGTCAGATATAAGAACCTGAACTGACTTCAGAAGTATTATAACTAAATTCTGACTTTAAAGCAGAATCATTGTTATTACTCAACAAATAAATATACCTTTAGACTGTTAATAATTTGACTGACTTTCTTGATTAATAGTTATAAAACATGGTGTTTTGAATGTCTTGCTTTCAGTTGGGCCTCTTGAAAAGATTAAGGGTAAATGGCCTTGGGTTGAATGCAAAATGATTCAATATTAATTCTGTAGATTCCTTAAGTATCTTCTTATATCAATAACACTTTCTACTATATTATTCATCTACTTCCACAAAATTGTCCCAATCCTGGATAAGTTTTTGTTACTTCTAGAGAATTCCAACTAAGACTTTCTGTATGAAAATGTCCCATGTAGAATATAAAACTATATTGTTATTGTTATTAATGCTTTTAAATATGTTTGATTAAACTGGCTAAAGATATTTTAATATGGGAATGGGAAATTTCTAGAATTTTGTCAAATAAATTAATATTGCCTATGTGGATGTTTCAAAATGATTTTCAGATTCCTGTCTGACATCCTGTGCAAATACTTCAAAAGAGTTACTTTGAAATGATCAGAATATCTCTCTTCATCAATAATATTTTTCCAGGCTTGCAAAGCATGCTCATAAACATAAGCAGCTTTTGAAAGCAAGAAAAAAATAACACAAACCTATAGTGCCAACGAGAAAAAAAATCAATATTTTACTGATTTAGGGTGAAGTTGTATCTGCTCCTTTGTAATGGAAAAAAGATTCCAACATGCATACTCCTGTGACATATTTCTCATGTTCTATACTGATTATCACAATCACATACTACATCACAAAGAGTTAACTATCACTGAACCAGCTATTACACATTTAAAGCACATATAATTGAATGTTTCTCTCTGACATGGACATAATTATTAGATAAGAAGCTAGCTGGGATATGACTTATTCAAACATAAGTGATGGAATTAACTTGCATTATTCATGACATTTTTGTGTACTTTCATATGAAAGGACTTTGGGTACAGGTGTGGGGGTTCACAAAAACTATCATTAGACTAAATGTCTTAGGACAAAAACAGTGAAATAACAAATATCAATCATTATATGTAGTGAATTACTGACAAGGATTACATAACATTACAAATTATGTGGAAGAGGGTCTAATTATATATTTTTAATGTATTTTTGTTCCAATACAAATTTATCTACCCAAAACTGCCATTGATCTCAACAGGAAGTTCATAATGTAAGAATTTTTAAAGCATCCTGGGAGGAAGCTTACATTTAGAATTTTGAAAAAAAAATACTCATTGTCACATTTCCTTCCTTCCTCCATCCTTTCTTCTCTCATATAAAATAGGAACACTTCCAAACAAAACAATAAGGTGTAACCACTAAGTATTTCCCCCCTAAATTTGGTATACACATATGAGTCCAAAAGTACTTCTTGGAATTAAATGTAGTTCTGAAGTTTTTCAGCTTTCTTCATAGCAAAGCAGCCTGTATACAACTAGGTAGGAAGTGGAGCTTGGGGGGCACCAAAGAAGTATCCCCAGTTGATATTTTGGGGACTTTTGTCATAATACTTTTAATAGCTCTCTTATGAAAAAAAGACACCAACTGAAGTGAACAATAATCATTAGAAAATGATACAAAAAGAATGAAGCTTTAAATGCCTTCTTCCCTGAGATGAGAGTTTTTGATAGATCAGAAACTCTACATGCTTGTCTTAAAAAAAAAAAAAAAGTAAGTTAGGATGGGCAGATAACGTCACACATATAGTACTATCTGTTTTCAATTGTATTTCCTTTCATTTTTCCAATACTTTCAGTTCTTTCTTTCAATTTCACCTAACTTTTGTGAATTCTGTGAATTATTTGATGTGCCTGAATTTTGTTACATTGTACATGGTTGCATCATACTCATTTTGACCTAAGTTGTGATTTTACCTTTTATTTCATCTGAGAATTATTAAAACTTTAAATAACTATCATAAACTAATTCAAGTGATCACGGAATTGACCTTATACAATATATGAAGTATATGATTGCGCTCTAAATAATAGAAATACTAATCTAGATTTATCATCATTGTCTTGATTAAAACTCTTCCCCCCCTCATTGCTGCTAGCTGAATTCTGAGTCAGCTTTGGTTTGACAGAACCTGTATTTAAAAGACAAATTCTTTCCTCCACCCTATTACTCAGACATAATTATTCTTTATTAATGGTATCGATGCAAAATAGCTGATATAAATCTGATCAATATTAAAGCACTGCTTGATCTGTGCTATTCTTTTAAGTGAGAGAACATTTCTCAAAAAGCTGAGAGGGTATTGAAAGGACAGGCGAGCGATCAACAGTAGACATGTAGTTGCTCAGAGTTCAGTAGCAATAGTGTTTATTATCAAGCTATCGGAAAAGAATACATCAAAAAGAAAAAAAAAAAGAAAAATTTGAACTATAATGACCTAAATTTCCATTTCACAGTGTTTGGCTTACTGTTAAAAATGGCATTTCTTTCATGTGATGACAAGGATATAGAACTTCTGATATCAGTTAAGCACATTAAGAAATGAAAAAAGTAGATAATTTGCCTGATAATTGTATCAAGTAAGGAGAAAAACAAAACAAAACAGATTCTGATTGCTATCCTCAGAGAATGATATAAAGAAGAAGAAGCTAACCTGGCTGTCCTGTTTCAGCAATGTATATAATATTAACCTATTGGGTAGCAAAAACTACACTTTCTCCCCCATTGTTTTATAGGTTCCTGGATGCAAAGTGAAATAGTGATATGATGTTCAGAAAGGACAACCCACCATTCAGAAGCCATGGCAAACACAGGACATACAGAACATTATCATCAAACCTACAGTTGCCTCAGGTGGCCAATAAATCATTCATTGCAGACTGGTTGCTTAAGATAGCTTATGTTGACAGAAATGGAAAAATACCACTTTTGAACTAGAATAGGAAAATTCTGACAACGGCCACTTTCACTGGGATTGTGGTCAGACTAGAGACATAGTCATGTGTTCACATCCTCAAAAAATAATTAGTGGTGTACCTTTACTTCCTCAGTGGAAGGAAGAATTCAAATGTGAGCAGCTACATTATAGAGTTCTTTTGAGGAATAGTGGAAAAAAAATCCTTATACAGTACATGAAATACTGAGTTTCTAGGAGAAAGAGGGATATAAATAAAGGCATAAATGAAATGGTATTTCACATCTTTTCAATAAGGAGTGAATAGAGGGAAGTTGTTCATTGTGTCATGTTTGTTTTTGCTTTTATAACATCTGTTATAAAACTAATAAACTAAAATTATTTTTGCATTGATCTGACACTGATAAAAAGTCCAAGATTTGCTGCACATAATGTATACCAGGAATGTACTGCCAAGTATAACTGAAAAAGAAAAAGAAAACTATAGTGGAGCTGAACTTGCATAAAAGTTTGACTTTTAGGCAAAATCAAAATAATTTCATACTTTAGCTTCTCAGTGCTATATTTGCTTTTACTGTTGAAGTCTAAAGCTTATTTTTAGTTTCAGTAGAATTCTAATCCGCAGCTTTCTAAAGAATCAGAAACATGGATGGCTGAGCCGTGAATTTGACTTTGAACAGTATTTCTGTTCTTAAAAATGAAAACAAAAAGACTCTTTCAAAAATTTCCCCATAAAGACTAGAATGTTTTGGACTATTTTTTTTTTTTTTTGAAGAACAGACAAATCTCCCCACTCTTATTTTATCTAGAGGCAAAAGACAATTGAATAAAATATTCTTTGAGGTAGCTAAACTGAACTCTCCAAGCACTGTTCTTTCCAAACATAATTCCATTGAGCTGGTACAATTCCTTTGTGTTGTCTAAGCCTACTCTGGAAATGGAGCGTATTGAGGGAAAATCATTAGACAGAATTAGGGTGGGATGATTTTCTCCTTTCTGATTTATGGGAGCACAGAACATTTCTGCTGAAAGAAAATTGCAAACCCCCTCTAACATAAGTTTTTTTTAGATGACAGATGTGAATTACAGTATGCAGATGTCTTTCAAAACTTTTCCGCAAAATATCATATCTATTAATACCTTCATATCAGTTCCAGTAGTTCATTCCAAACTTACATAAAGGCCTAAGATTCTAAGGCACAAAATCAACTTGCAATTCTAAGAAAAGAGTATCGTCTTTTTAAAATCAAAGTTTATTGGATTATAAATACCATATATAAGCATTTTTAACTACACTGGCACTCTGAAAAGACCGACTCCTTTCTTCCTCAAGGCACAAACTGGTTGTCTATCAAGATACACACTCATATATAGGGTATACATTTTTACATATATTAAAATATTGCCATAGTCTTATTGGGTTCAAACAATCTATTAGCAGGTGTTGAGTCCTTGGCGGGAAGCAGACACGAGAAGCAGTTGAAGTTCTCAGTTTCCTTTATTCAGCGTTCAGCTTACAAGTAGATGGCTTCAGCAGCTCCCAAAACCTCCCAGCTTCTTATATAGACGCTTCCCGGGTAAATGTGATACTTTTCCCGCGCCAGCACCCGCGCATGCGCACGGTGCTGGCGACAGCCTGTCTGGTCCCAGGCAGCTTTGCACCTGCCCGGGACTGCCTGCAAACGCCTGAGCCGTTTGCAAGGCTCGGGACATAACACCCCTTTCCCCCGGGCTAAAACTACTACCAACATATAATCATTTATTTTATGCAGTGTTCTGCTTCTCAGCGCTCCTATCGTTACCTGGCTTTTGTTTAGCCATCAATGTTATGTAATCCTCTAAGTATTTAGGAGACTTCTTTGCTCTCTGTGACCTTCTCAGCTCTGTGTTACTAGCATGAGTTCCCTGACTGGAGGGAGATGTGACCCTGTTCTCCTTATTGTGCCTTGGTGCCTTCCAAGGACTGTGCCCCGATGCCTGGCCTGCTTGCTCGCCCACCGGGCTCGTCAGGCCAGGGCTTCTGTCACTTTGTGACCTGGTTGACCTGCCTAGCTGCAGACCCTCGGGCCCCTTGAAGTGATAGCCACTGCTGGGCGTCTCTGTAGAACCTCCTAGGTCAGTCCAAGACCTGTCAGGAGGCTGTCCATTCCCTGAACCCCGTTCTGTGTTCGGGCTTGTGTGGGTTTCTGTACTTTCCCAAAACTCAGGTGTTCCCTGATTTGTGCTAGAGGTGTTGTAGTCGGGACTTGGTTCCTCGACTATCTCTGTGTATGTTTGACCCCCTGTAGGATTTGGGGTAAGGTCAGGCCAACCTTGGGAATTGTGTGCCAGCTCTCTTGCGGGGAATGATTTGTTGGGGTGCCCCCGGGTATCCTCCGTGACTGGAGTGCTGTGTGATGTGTGTGGAAAGTGAGTATGCCCCCGGGGTGACTCCCTGGCTGGAGTAGGCGTGGATGCCTGGTAGTTAGGTAGGCTCATAGAATTCTTGTTCGGAGCTCTCGCGGAACCCTGGGATGGGCCGTTTGTGGCTCCATCAGTGGAGATGGGCAGCAGCTCGTGCCCTTCCCTTTGCTCCAAAGGGTCCCCCTCCCCCCCTGGAAAAGACCCAGGAGTCTCATCTGAAAAGTCCCGCCTAGGGCGGAGTTGGTCGATGTGCCGACGCAGGACACGACCGTTGTCCAGGGCAACCTCGTAGGAGAGAGGACCTGTGACCCTGGAAATAGAAGCGGGGACCCAGGTATGACCAGGCCCGTAATTGCGAGTCCAAACCGGGGCACCCACAAGTAGTTGTCTAGGTGCCCTAGGATGTGAGGTAGATGAAGGCAGTCTGTCCGGATGCAACCGGTCAAGTTTAGTAGTAAGTTGACGCCCCCAGCGAAGTTCAGCTGGGCTTCTCCCTGTAGAAGTGGACGGTGTGGTGCGATAAGAAAGGAGAAAGTCAGCCAACCTGTGATGCCAGTCCCCGTAGGTGAGTCTTTTCAAGGCGTCCTTTGTGATGCGCACCATACGTTCAGCCATACCGTTGGTGGACGGGTGGAAGGGTGCAGACGTGGCATGACGAATCATGTTAGCCTGTAAGAAAGCTTGGAATTCGGAGGAAGTGAATTGAGGGCCGTTGTCAGACACGATGACATCTGGAAGCCCGTGTGCAGCAAAAATCCCCCTCAGTACCTGAATAGTCTTTGCAGTGGTGGTGGAAGAGACAGGTACAACCTCAAGCCATTTTGAATGGCTGTCAACAAGGACCAAGAAGAACTGGCCCTGAAAGGGCCCAGCGTAGTCAATGTGCACCCTAGACCATGGGGACTGCGTTTCCTCCCATTTATGCACGGGAGCTTGGAGCATCTCTGGGCGAGATCGTTGGCACAGGTGGCAAGCATGCACCTTAGCCTCAATATCCTTATCTAAAGCAGGCCACCACAAGTGGCTGCGTGCAAGAGCCTTCATACGAACAATGCCAGGATGACCCTCATGGAGGGATTCTAAGACCCTAGTCCTCATTGAGGTGGGAATGACAACTCTGTTTCCCCAAAGCAGACAACCCTGAGAAAGGGACAACTCGTTTCTTTTGGACCAGAAACTCTGAAACTCAGGACTAGGGCAGTGCTCAGGCCAACCGGACAAAACCCAGGAACGGACACGTGAAAGTGTGTGATCTGTACCTGTTTCAGCGGCAACATCCCTGGCACAAAGAGGGAGCTCGGGCAAGGCTTGGATTGATAGAATGTTGACAGCTGGCGCAGGGTCAGCTTCTACTACTGGCAGAGGCAATCTACTGAGGCCATCAGCATGGCCCATTTCTTTCCCAGGCTTGTGGAGTAAAGAAAAATCATATGCAGACAGAAAAATAGACCACCTAAGCATTCTAGGGGAAATGATTTGGGGAGTCTGCTTACGTGTGGTAAACAGTCCCAGCAGAGGCTTATGGTCAGTAAAGACCATGAAATGCCTGCCATATAGAAAATTGTGGAATTTTTTAATTCCAGCAACAACAGCCAGAGCCTCCCTGTCTATCTGAGCGTAGTTGCGCTCAGCAGAAGACAATGTTCTGGAGTAATATGGAACAGGAACCTGAGTTCCATCAGACCTGAGGTGGCTCAGGACAGCTCCTACCCCGTAAGGGGACGCATCACATGCGATGCACACAGGAAGAGATTCATTGAAATGTGCAAGTACACTGTTAGAAGTGAGCAAGGCCTTGACTTCGTTAAAGCAAGCCTCATGTGTTTGTGACCACTGCCACACTGCTTGTTTGTCTAGTAGCCTGTGAAGAGGCTCAGCTACACTAGCTTTATGTGGAAGAAAAGAATTGTAGAAATTCAGGAGGCCCAGGAAGGCCTGAAGTTCGGCCTTGGACTTTGGCCTAGGTGCTTCTAAAATAGCTGTCAGTTTGGATTCAGCAGGGTGAATCCCAGCAGCATCAATTTTGAACCCCAGAAATTCAGTAGAAGGCACCCCAATCTTGCATTTGTCTTTTTTGAGCTTGAGGCCTGACTTCCTGAATCTTAACAGAACAGCCCTTAGCCTTTCAGCTAGAATGTGTGTGGAGTCTCCTGCAATTAAGACATCATCAAAGTAGGGGCAAACCCCTGGTATACCCCGTAGTGTGTTTTCCATTACGCTTTGGAAAATCCCAGGAGCGACATTCACTCCAAACTGCAGCCTTTTTACCTTAAAGGCTCCCCTGTGGGTCACAATAGTCTGAGCTATAGCAGCATCATCATCAACAGGCAGCTGTTGATACGCTTGAGCTAGGTCAAGCTTTGCAAAAACGCGCCCCCCCTTGAGGGAGGCCAGAATATGACTGACCACAGGAACAGGATAGGCATATTGCTGCAATGCCTTATTCAGAGTGCATTTGTAGTCAGCACAAATGCGAATGTCCCCATTTGCCTTTAGAGGCGTGACAATGGGGGTCTCCCAAGGACTGGAATCAACAGGTTCTAGGATTCCCTGTTGAATCAGTTTGTCTAACTCAGTGTCAATTTTACTCTTTAAAGCAAAAGGGACCCTTCTTGCTTTAATTCTAATGGGAGTGACAGTGGGGTCTAGCTTTAAGGACACAGGGGGTCCTTTGAATGTGCCCAGCTGGGGGCTGAAAACATCTGCAAATTCTTTGCAGACTTCCTGTAGGTCGAGTGTTTGTAAACTGTTGAGTCCTGTGACGTGTATCCCCAGGGCCTCAAACCAATCGAGTCCTATGAGACTCGTTCGTTCACCCCCTACTACTAATAAGTCTAGTGGACCTTCAAAACTCTTGTATTGCACGTTAAGGGTGGCCTCCCCCTTAACACACACTCTTGAATTTTGAAAATCTGTTAACACAATGTCAGAAGGCCTTAACTTGGCCTGAGTTCCACTACCGGAACAAATCTTCCTAAATGTATGCAAGGAGATAATTGAAAAGGCAGACCCTGTGTCTAGTTCCATAGATAATGGAACCCCTTGTAGCTTCACCTTGAGTGACAGCTTTTTCTTAATGGGCTTGTGTGTGCCTGTCCTAAGGATGCTTCTTCGCGAAGCGCAAAACCCTACCCTATTCTGGCTGGGGAATCTGGTACCTTTCAGGCGCAGTTCTTCCTGAGGTTGTACCTTTCGTCGGCCCAGACACACAGCTGCAATGTGTCCTTGTTTGCCGCATGCCCGGCAGGTAGCGGAGCGGAACTTGCAGTCGGTTCTCCTGTGGCGACCTCCACAGCCGATGCACTTGAGCGGAGCTGAAGAGCTTCCCTTCTGTTTTTCTTCTGCGTGGGGTGGAGACGGTCGACTTCCTCGTCCGGATCCTCCTCGAAGTTTTTTTGGGCGTCTTCCTGGTGCACGGATGCAACCTCTGGACTGTTTCTGATCAGCCGCATGTTCTTGACAGCGCCGCCTGCTGCTTCTTCTGCGGTGACTTCCCTTAAGGCATCCTGGTAGGACAATTCTTCTTTAGCGAAAAGTCTTTGTTGTAGATCTCGATGCCTTAACCCGCACACGAATCGGTCCCTCAGTCGTTCTTTGAGGTCTTTGAACTCGCAGTGCTTGGCGGCCTTCCGTAATGCGGCGATGAATTCTTTGGCCGACTCACCGGGCCGTTGATCCCTCTGCTCGAAGGTGTGGCGCCATGCAATGACGGACATCTTGGGGTGGAAGTGCTCCTTCAGTAACTTCTTCAGATCTGCGTAGCTGACAGACTCTACTGGAACAGGTGCTGCAAGGTTTTCTGCGATGTCGAAGGCGTCTTGACCGCAAACACAAAGCAGGGTGGCAGCCTTCAAGCTCTCTTCCCTCACTTGGTTTGCCTTGAAGTAGTTCTCCACCCTGGCTACGTATGACTCCCACCGCTCTGGATGTGAGACGTCGAATTCCGAAAGCCTTCCGATTTTCGCCATCTTCAGAAGACGGGTCTATCAGCCAGCCTACCCCCGAATGCGCACTGGATTGGCGGGTAGCTGCCGAGTCGACGCCGTTCCGCCGCTCAGGACTCACTTGGGTAAGCTTACACTTCTTCCTTTCCAGGCGGTGTAAGGCAATCCCACCTTCGTCGTCAGTGTTGAGTCCGTGGCAGGAAGCAGACACGAGAAGCAGTTGAAGTTCTCAGTTTCCTTTATTCAGCGTTCAGCTTACAAGTAGATGGCTTCAGCAGCTCCCAAAACCTCCCAGCTTCTTATATAGACGCTTCCCGGGTAAATGTGATACTTTTCCCGCGCCAGCACCCGCGCATGCGCACGGCGCTGGCGACAGCCTGTCTGGTCCCGGGCAGCTTTGCACCTGCCCGGGACTGCCTGCAAACGCCCGAGCCGTTTGCAAGGCTCGGGACATAACAGCAGGCATTGTGCTGAATGCTCAGTTCTAAAGAATGCAGGGAAAAATGAGGAGAAGAAAGAAAAAGAGAAGAGTTTAATAGTGCTTTTCCTTCTTTTCTGAGCATTGACTGGGAGTGATTTTGGGTTTTTTTTCCCTTATGGGAGTTGAATAAATCTTCTGAGCATTTGCATGAAGTATTATCTGATTGGGAGTTTATTACTGACAATTTGACAATCTGAAAACATGGGATAAGGCCCTTCTTTCTTAAATGACCAAATATTCAAAGAGGCACACCGTAGTGGGATCATGACTTATCCTGACATCTAAAGGAAATTTAAGTTTGGTGAGAGACAAAAATCCAACAAATTCATCTGCTCTTGTTGACAAATTCATTTGTTTGATGGTGAGAAAGGGCAAAGTGGGTTATTATCCTCAATCTAATTCCTTACTAATAGGAAAAGTTTGATTGAATCAATGAAGTGATTAGCACCATGGACACAGTGACATGTTATTTCTGAATTAATGATATTGAGGTTGAGAGTGTGGGAATAATCACACATTTATTATAAAAAATGAACCTTTCTCCCACTGTCCCAAGCTATCCATAACCAATGGGGGGCAGACAACTATGTCATAATCAAGTGAATACATTGTTACAAGGATTGCTAAAAGTGCACCTCCACTAAACAATCAACTAACAAATACAAAAACCAATTGTCCTGGCAAGAGTAATTAAATAGATAAACAACCCATTCACCCACATTTCTCCAAACCCACAATAAGCAGCCCAGATACCATCTACATAACAAGAAATGATAAGAAGGCTATACTGCAGACACAATGAAGGACAATTAAGGATGACCCTTGGGCAGAATCACACACCAGAACAAGCTTAAACACACCCATGCCATGCGAAACTCCACACCAAAGACCAGTTCCAGCTCTGTATTTAATATTCTTTGTAGCTACCTCCAGAAAAGAAAGCTTTTTGCTATATAAAGAATGGAAAAATGTAAGGAAGTTTCCTAAAACCCTATATATTTAACTTTGTTAATATTTGCAAGAAATGCCAAAACAAAACAGAAAGACAAACAGGCTGTAGGTTTGTTGTAAGAAGAAAAGAGGAGGGCTTTGCTGGTGGTATGAGCTGACAATCAGTAGAATAGGATGTTTCATGGAGTAGTATATTCCTCTTCATTAGAAGATTTTTGATAAGAAAACTATGCATCTGATATGCTAGATCATCATCCATGTGTCTTACAACTCTGTGCTATATACTATTAATAATAATTAAAAATAAGGAGGAGGAGGAGGAGGAGGAGGAGGAATGGATGATAATTGAGGATGTCTATAGTTCTCCCAAATTTCAGAAATTATAAATCTGTGTAACATTATGTCTGCCTTGACCCATGGTGCCTCCTGACTATTTTATATGAAATGCTCATTTTATCAAATACAGTAAGTATTTAACTTAGGATTTAAAACATTTTGTAATCTTATCATTTACTACAAAATACTATTAATGCCCTTCAGCTACTATATAACATTTTAATATTATCAGATGCAATACAATATATATTTAATTTAAGGGGTAGATCAGTTTACAATTTCATCATTTAAAATAGATATTTAATTAACAGATCTAGAAAGGATGCAAGCAAGCAACTTTCCATCATTCTTTGGGGATAGGCTTTAATTAAAAAAATTGATAATACAACTAGACTATGATCTACTGATTTATCAGATGGATCAAGTACAATTATCATTTATCAAACTGAACAATTATTTTAGTTATGAATGTATAAAGCTATACTGTTAGTACTTTCCAAACTTTAACTCCAAGAAAGTAATCAGTACTCTTGAATATTGCCTATAGTTAATAATATAAAACAAGATGAAATTAAATCCAGATAAAATAGAGTTGCTGGACTCTAGAAAAATAGATTATGGGATTCAGCCATACGCTAAATAAATAGATAGGGGATTCAGATGAAATTTGTTCAAACTGCTGGTTTGAAAGATGGGTCAAAGAGGCCATCTTTGTCAAAATTAAACAGCCCTCTCTCAACAGAGGGGGAGGAATACAACATCATCTATCTCCAGTCTACAATACAGTCCTTTCAACAGTTCCAAGAAGGCTCCATACACTTTTGTACCACTCAGGTGACCCTGAGAACACAGATAAGCCTCCAGGTGACCTCAATGACTCGCTAAAAGAATGCAAATGACCAGCTGTCTGCAAGGAGTATAAATATTTCCATTACCCACCATCCAGTCAGAGCTGAAGAAGCTCCTTGGATGAGAAATGAAAAGTCTTCAAAGAAAAACAAGAAAGTCCAGTTGCCTCGTGAAAAAAAGCATCTTTATGATAACTGTGACCTGGATGACAGAGAATCTCCATAGACAATAAGCTGTTGACCAATTGAGCTACTGTATAGAGATGTCAGTTCTGAAAGATCAGCATTGGCCAGCAATTGCTTATCACATGCAATTTAAGGTGCTATTGTTGACCTTTAGGATCTTAAATCACATAGACTGGTTAGATTTTCTTATTATGAAGTTTATCTTTTAAATCAACAGAAGATTCTAAATATACCATTACTGTGAAAAGTTTGACAATAAGATTTGTGGGAAAAGACCCTGTACTATGGGGCTCACAGGCTTTGGAATTCCCTCAAAGGAAATGAGCTAATTCCTATATTTCCAAAATTTAGGAGATGATAAAAATACATCATTTTGCTAAGCTTTTACTTGATAATTATTAATTGTTGGCTTTAATTTTAATTTAATTTAATTTAATTTAATTATATTAATATAATTCTTTTTATACTGTGTTTTTATTGTACAACACTTTGAGAGGGGTGGGATGTAAATTCAAATGAGAAATAAATTGATTAATTTATTTTATTCTACATCTCAAAGTAAAATAATATAAAATTATTTAAAATATAATATATTTGCAATGGGAAACAATTTATATGTTTGGTGTTCATGGGTTAACATTTCTAACATTCAAACTCCAATTAATAATGCTAATTAATAAGTTACACCAAAATAAATTTTAAACTTACATACTTTGGTATGTACTGAAGGTAAGCACACACACCGTGTATACTGAAAGTAATTATATAAGTGCTGTTTCAGACTCATAATATCCTTATCTCACAATGAATGAGAACAAGAAGATCAGGCTTAAATATTTATTTGTGTATTTAATTATTTATCCAATATATATAACCATCTATCTCATAAACAAGAAGCGTATTTGCAAAATAATCAAGAATGCCAGCAAGGACTGTGATGTGGAGGCCAGTGTACATCTTGGCACTAACGATCTGTCTCAAAAAGATGTACTCTCCATGCAGAATGATTTCCAGAGCCGGAGGCATGAACTTAGTAGAATAGGCTGTAGGCTTATTTTTTCAGAGGTTTTACCAGTGTATAAGGAGCAAAATGGAAAAGGGCAGCGTATAGCACAATTCAATATGTTGCTAAAGGAGTGGAGTAAAGGGGAAGGCTTTGGATATGTTAGTCACAATGTCAGAAGGTGGTCCAGTGAAAAAATGTTCAAAAGAGATGGTTTGCATCCATCAAAGAAAGGGACTGAGTTACTCGGCTATAAATTCACAGATTTTCTAGAGGAATATTTAAACTAAACAGCGGGGACTGTGAGTTAATTGATACAGAACATCCCTGTCCCTGGCAATCTAAAGATTATAGGGCTATCAGTGCATGTAACATAGATGTGTGTGTGGACAATAACATCAACCTTGCTGTCAAGCAAAATCAAGTTTTTAATAGCGAGTGCCACACAAAATGCACTAACCAGACAGGTGGTAAGACCATAGGGAAATTTAGGCACCGCACAGGTTATGTAGAAAGTAAACACAGGGCCGGTCATAAAGGACTCAAACGTCTATACACCAATGCACAGAGTATGAACAGCAAACAGGGTGAACTAGAAATTCAGGTTAATGAGGGCAGATATGATATTGTTGCCATTATGGAAACATGGTGGGATGAAACCCACAAATGGAACACACAGCTAGAGGGATTTAAATTATTTAAAAGAAACAGACCAAATAAAATAGGAGGTGGAGTTGTTCTCTATATAAGAAATAACTACATCTCTAGAGAAATAGAGCACAACAATGATGAAAACTGTCTTGAATGCATTTGGGTCAATATAAAAGGGGAAAAAAATGACATTGCCATAGGTGTATACTATAGGCCACCTAACCAAACAAAGGAAATAGATGAACTTTTTGCTAGTCAGCTAACTAAGGTATGTAGGAAGCACATCACAATAGCAATGGGGGACTTTAATGACTCTGACATCAACTGGGAGACAAACTATGCATCAAGTGGAAGTTCAAACAGATTCCTGACAAACCTAGCAGACAACCTTGTCTCCCAAAAAGTAGATAGGGGAACTAGGGGATCAGCCATTTTGGATCTAATTCTTATTAACAGAGATGAAATGATAGAAGGTGTTGAAGCCATAGGAACCTTAGGAGGAAGTGATCATGCAACATTGGAATTCAACATTATGGAAGCATAAGCAATAGAACACAGTCAAACTAAAGTCTTGGATTTCAAGAGAGCTAGTTTCAATAAACTTAGAGAGGATTTGGGAAGGATTCCATGGATGAGAATCCTCCAGGGGAAAACAACTCAAGATGCTTGGGAAATTTTAAAAAGTGAGATAATAAAAGCCCAGTCTAGCACAATACCAACAAACAGCTCTCAAAAGAAACCATCATGGCTGCACAAAGAACTCTCTGATAAAATGAAAGATAAAAAGGATAAGTCAGAATATCAGCAAATAGCCCAAGCCTGCAAAGATGAAGTGAGGAAAGCTAAGGCTCAAAATGAACTAAGGCTTGTGAGCAAAGTCAAAAATAACAAAAAAAGCTTCTTTCAACGTGTAAAAAACAAGAAAAAAGTGAAGGAAACAATTGGTCCATTAGTGGGTGAAAGTGGCAAGAGGGCACAAGGAGAAAGCAGAACTATTTAACTCATTTTTCACATCTGTCTTTACATAAAGAGAAAAAGCAGACCAACCTATCAAAAACAGTGCCATAAAAACCAGAATAGAAACACAAGTTAAGATAGGCAAGAAAATGATAAATGAGCACCTGTCCAGCCTAGGCGAGTTCAAATCACCAGGACCAGATGGATTACACCCCAGGGTTCTCAAGGAACTGGCAGATGTGATCTCAGAACCACTAAACTATATTTTTCAAAGATCCTGGAGCACTGGGGAACTACTAGAGGACTGGAAAAGAGCTGATGTAGTTCCCATCTTCAAAAAAAGAAAAAAAAATGGATCCAGGAAATTACAGACCTATCAGCCTGACCTCAATCCCTGGGAAGATTCTGGAAAAGATAATCAAACAACAAATCAGAGAACACCTAAAAGCAAACCAAGTCATTACTAAAAGCCAACACAGGTTTGTCAAAAACAGATCATGCCAGACAAATCTTATTGCATTCTTTGACCAAGTGACAAAATTAGTGGATCAGAGGAATGCTGCGGATATAATTTACTTGGACTTCAGTAAGGCATTTGACAAAGTAGATCACAACCTACTACTTGATAAGATAGAAAAATGTGGGTTAGACAGCGTCACCACCAGATGGATCAATAGCTGGCTGACTGGCCGTACTCAGCATGTGGTCCTCAATGGAACCACATCTACATGGAGGGAAGTGTGTAGTGGGGTGCTCCAGGGCTCTGTTCTGGGCCCAGTGCTCTTCAACGTCTTCATCAATGATTTGGATGAGGGGATAGATTGGGAACTCATCAAATTTGCAGACAACACCAAGCTGGCAGGAATAACCAACACTCCAGAAGACAAGCTTAGGATACAGGAGGATCTGGACAGACCTGAACACTGGGCACTAACTAACAAAATGAAATTCAATGGTGAAAAAAGTAAGGTTCTATATTTAGGCAAGAAAAACCAAATGTACAGGTATAGTATAGGGGGGTACCTTGCTCAATAGGAGTAACTGTGAGAAGGACCTCAGAGTCCTAGTGAACAATCACTTAAATATCAGCCAGCAGTGTGTTGCAGTTTTCATAAAAGCCAACACAGTGCTAGGCTGCATTAACAGAGGGATAGAATCAAGATCACGCGAAGTATTAATACCACTCTACAATGCCTTGGTAAGGCCACACTTGGAATACTGCATCCAGTTTTTGGTCACCGCGATGTAAAAAAGATGCTGAGACTCTAGAAAGAGTACAGAGAAGAGCAACAAAGGTGATTAGGGGACTGGAGGCTAAAGCACATAAGGAAAGGCTGCTGGAATGGGTATGTCTAGTTTAATGAAGAGAAGGATGAGAGGGGACATGATAGCAGTGTTCCAATATCTCAGGGGCTGCCACAAAGAAGAGGGAGTAAAGCTATTCTCCAAAGTGCCTGAAGGCAGAACAAGAAGCAATGGATGGAAACTAATAAAGGAGAGAAGCAACCTAGAACTAAGGAGAAACTTCCTAACAGTGAACAATTAACAGTGGAACAACCTGCCTCCAGAAGTGGTGAATACTCCAACACTGGAAGTTTTTAAGAAGAAACTGGACAGCCATTTGTCCGAAATGGTATAGGGTTACCTGTCTGAGCAGGGGGTTGGACCAGATTACCTCCAAGGTCCCTTCCAACTTTATTATTATTATTATTATTATGGATCATTGCATAGTCAGCCAGATGTTCAGACTGGATTTGGCATTTTGTCTACCTATCGAGTCCTTACCCAGGACCTGGGATAGGCAGATGTGGATTTTTGATGGTATTACAGATATCGTCGCAGGATGGAAGCAGTTCCTAATAAGGCCGCCTTTTGCAATTGACTAATAGCGAATTTGTCAATGCCAATGGTGTTCAAGTGGTGCTCCAGTTTTTTGGGATTGCACCCAAGGAGCCTATGACTATTGGTACTACCCTTGCTTGCTTTTGCCACAGTCTTTCTATTTCTATTTGTAGGTCTTTGTATTTTGTTATCTTCTCCAGTTCTTTCTCTTCTATTCTGCTATCTCCAGGCACTGCCACGTCCACTACCAGACTTTTTTGTCTTTCTTATCGACAATTGTTAAGTCTGGGGTGTTATGGTGCAGGTGCTTGTCTGTTTGAATTCTGAAGTCCCAGAGCAGTTTAATTTTATCATTTCTATGACTTTCTCTATTTTATGATCCCACCAGTTTTTGCTTACAGGCAAATGATATTTTTTGCAGATCTTCCAATGCACCATTGTTGCTACTTTGTCATGCCGCTGCTTGTAGTCATTCTGTGCAATCTTCTTGCAACAGCTTACCAGGTGGTCCACTGTTTCTTCAGCTTCTTTGCATAGGCGGCACTTACTGTCTATTGCTGTCTTCTCAATTTTGACTTTATATGCATTTGTCCTTAAGGCTTGGTCTTGTGCAGCCAGAATTAGTCCCTTGGTCTCTTTCTTCAATTTTCCTGCTCTTAGACATTGCCAGGTCTTGTTATTATCTGCTTTCCCAGCTATTTTTTTAATGTATTGGCCATGTAGTGCTTTTTCTTCCCATGCCTCTATTCTGTTCTTCATTTGGTCTTTCTTGTAGGCCAGTTTGGTCTCTCCAGTAGTCAGTAAGCCTTCCAGATATACTAATTTCAGTGCATCTTCATCATTGTTTTTCAGATATTCTTCCCAAACCATTTTTCTTGTTCAACCATCTGATGTACTTGTAGCATTCTACGCCCACCTATTTGCCTTGGTAGATAAAGTCTGTCAATGTCACTGCATGGATGAAGGGCATGATTCAATGTCATTATTTTTCTGGTCTTCCTATCCATTGCTTTTAGTTCTGCTTGAGTCCAGTCCACTATTCCAGCTGTGTATCTAATGACTGGAATTGCCCAGGTGTTGATTGCCTTTATGATATTTCCTCCATTGAGTTTGGACTTTAAAATCTTCTTCACTCTCTTGATAAATACTAAAAGCAGTTGTTGTTATTGTTGTTACTATGTTACTATGTTTCTATATACTCTTCAAGAGTGGCCTCATGTACAGCACATTACCATAGTCAAACCAGAAAGTTACTCGAGAATAGGTGACATGAGTAGGTCCTCTCAATATAGGAATGGGCTCAACTGACAAATTATACAAAGGCCTGCCTAACCACAACCACCACTTGCAAGTCTTCTCTTTAGATGGCCTTTCACAATAAACCAGAGAATTGTTTTGCCAAAATGGTTTAATTCATATGATACAGGAAGCAAATAATAATACTTGTGAAATTAGGCAAACCTAAAGTGTATATTATAATCCTTACCCATAGATATATCTCAGATGTATGAAATGTTTAGAATTTTTGGTGGTGAGCATACCACTATCAATTAATTAGTAAGTACAACATATATACAAAAATCATAAAGCCATTGGTTATGATCTTGCCCTCTGGGTCAGTGAAGAATAATTATGTTCCTTCCTCTCCCATCATATTCTTATGTCTTATATTTTCCTATGCATATGTAGAACCTGCTTTTTTCCCTGTTAAAATCAATCCTATTCATTTCAGCCTTTGGCTCAAACTTGTCTAGGTCTTTTAAAATCTTTCCTTTTTTTTTAGTATTCTCTTTCATCTGAAACATTAGTCACTTTGTGAAATTCCATTTGATATTCCCCTGCAAGCAGGAGCCATTAATTAGCACATTTTCAGTGTAGTCATTCAATCAAATTTGAGTCCAGTACAGCTACACAATAGCTCTTTTCCCATTTCCCATTTCTTTATTTCATGAAGAAGAATATAATGAAGCCCTCTTTTGATAGCTTTGCTCAGATTCAAGTTCACTAAATGAGATTTATTTCATTTATTTATTTACTTATTTAACAGATTTATAGGAACATCTATCTTGTGAGCACTAACAAGAATAAAAAAAATACAACAATAAAAATTTCCAGCAAACAAATAAGAAAAACTAATATCTAATCCAATAACATCCATCTACCTCTTGAGTTTGCTAGGCTTCAACCTTGCTAACCCAGTCCCTGTGGGGAGAGAAGGCAGAAACAGCCATTTCTGGAAAGTTAGGAAGGTAGGAGCCAGCTGGATCTTAAAGGGGAAGGTGTTCTACAGGGCAGGGGTTGCTACAGAAAAGGCATAATTTCTAGGTCACCTTAGATCACGGGCCAGTTTCATCATACCAAGCTGCATCCACCCCATTGCTGGCAATGGCGAAAAAGCTCTGATATGTTGTGCAACGTCATGTGATGTCATGAATTTGACATGCCTGCCTTAGATGGCAACATTTAGTAGAAGACACCTGGTGCATGCCCACTTTGTCCAACAAGTTGGAAGGGCAGACAGACTCAGGGAGAGGCAATCCTGCAGATATCCTATCCCTGTGCCATGTTTAAATGTAATACAGACCACATTGAATAGCATGCGGAAAGAAACTATTAACCAGTATAGCTCTTGTAGCAATGATGTAACATGGGCTGAATGACAGGTGTTCAATAATGAGCAAGAAGCTGTATTCTGAACCAGTTATAATTCCTCTGTAGTTTTCAGGAGTAGTGTCATGTAGAGCATGATGTAACGTCTAAATGGGAAGGGATCAAGGCCTGAGTGACTCTGAGCAAGGCCTCCTGGTCCAATAATTGATTCATTTGGTGCGTGATACACATCTATGCAAAGGCACTAAACTAGTAATTATCAGAAGAGAAGATCATAGTATATTTTTCCAAATCTTCTCAAACATTCTGCTTGGTAATTTAGCCAAAAACATTACTCAATACAGAATAGTATCTATTGTTTCCTGAATCCCTTTTCCATTTTTGAAAACGGCAATGACATTTGATTTCTTTCAGTCTTATGAGAACTTACAATATTTCCATGATTAGTAAGATTGGTTCTGATCTTCTCCACTGGTTTCTTCAATACATGGAGTTAATCATATAGCTCTGGAGACTTAAATTAATCTAAATTAGCTTAATTCTTTTTTATCTTCTATTTGTCTAGCATAACCTGAAAACCTATTTTCCCCTGTGGCATATTAATAATCAACTAAAGTTCCTTTTTACTTATGAGAGAAAACAGAAAAAACAGGAGTTAAGAAGTTCTTTCTTTTCATCCATTACCAGTTCACCATATTTTCCTTGCAATGGAACTATTGGTTTTCCTTTTATTTTTAACATACCCCAAATATGATTTTTTCCCTTATCTTGGTATGTCTTGCAAACCTCAGATACTGTAAGTATTCATATCACATAATGAAAATTTGCTCCTCTAAGACTTCATGCCACTCTGTTACTGTTTTGCATAAGGCCATTATGCAGGTTGCACTCTTCCCAATTTGTCTTCCACAAATATCAAAATTTCAAGACTAAAACGATCATTTTCTTCTCAAATATCAATCACCTCTACTTCTTCAACCAATTCCTTTCTCTTGATGAGGATTAGGTTTAGGCCAGAAAATTCTTAGGGTTTCCTGAAAACTAAATATTTAATTTGATACTTATATATCTGTTCAAAGTATACAACTTTTGAATGGCCAATACTATTCATTGTTCACATATCCTGTATAAGGACAGATATAACGATGATAATAATTATCCAAAAATATTTTGATAAAGAATTGTTTTTCTCCTGTCTATGTTAACACTTCAATAGATTTTCCCATAACAAAATCCTTCTCAGGCATTCCCCATGTAGACTATATCCTTACTTATTCCACTTATATCATGGGTGTCAAACTCACCACATCATGTGACATGTCACGACGTATCGTGATTCTTTTTGCATTGCCGGCAATGGGGTGGGCGCAGCTTCAGTATGATGAAACCGGCCTATGGGCCAGCAGTTTGACACCCCTCACTTAGATCATAAGATGCTTTCCTCTAAAACTATTAAAGATTGATTGGATTGTGTTGCTTCAGTTCCCTGTTTTCTACTGTATCTTTAGAACTAACAATATTAAAGTTCAGAGAAAAACTTCCTCTATTATATTAATGTACATGTTTCCTATATTGTTCATAACATAATGAATATAGATATTACTGTTGAAATTAAAGTCTACTATCATAGCACCAAGTGGAACAATGTTACAGCCAAAATAGAATATATGCAATTGATTATTTTGTAAATTAGTGCAGTGGACATTTTCGGTGATGATGATGCTCAACAATTGTCTCCATATGAATGCTCTAAAAGGAATGAAAACAGTATTTGTGTTTAGTAATATAAATACTGATAAAAGTATAAAAGAAAAAATAATGAAAGATTCAGTAACAGAAAAAAAATATCTGAAGTGTCAGAAACACTTGTAGCAAGCAAGATCATAAGATCCTTTTGATATTCCATGAACTAATGCAGTTAAGAGCATACAAAGGCAGGATGAAATTAAATTTTTGGCATGTAAGAAAGAATGGCAGAGGGTCACTTGGTGATAGAGAATGCTTCAATACTAAATAGATCTTTGGAGCTCAAGTATTCATCCCCTATCTGGAGTGGTTAAGAAATTGATGTATTTCACCTTACTGAACCAGTTCCAATAGATAAAACTGACAAGCGGCTTAACAGAAATAGCAAGTTTTTGAGAAGTAAGTTGTGAAATGCATGTGAATTTAGGAGCTACTTTAGATATATTTAATCAATCCATTAGATATTTTTCTTGGACGTATGCTGGTATATAATGATCTGAAGATTTAACTTGATTTGATTTCTGGGACAAATTAAAACAAACTTCCAAAACCTACTGAATTCCAGTGTGATGTTCTAAATAGCATGGTAGGTAAATATTGAGAAACAAATGCTCAAAAGACATATATGATTCTTTGGATTTTCCCCATATATATTTTAATAGATCTAGCAATAATAGTCTTTTCTATTTTATCCCATCTGAAAAAAAAATAAATTTCCAAGGATTGGCGATATGCCTTTATAGAAAAGTATTATTAATATATATTAATATACATATGCAATACATTATTCATATATACATATAGCAGTTTAAAAATGCAGGTTTACCAGTTAGCATTTTGAATAGAACAGAACAGAACAGAATAGAATAGGAGATCTAGGAGGTCTTCTAGTCCAAGCCCCTGCTCAGGCAAGAAACCCTATACCATTTCAGATAAATAGTTGTCCAATCTCTTCTTAAAAACTTCTAGTGTTCAGTATTCACAAGTTCTGGAGGGAGGTTGTTCTACTGATTAATTGTTCTAACTGCCAGGAAATTTCTCCTTAGTTCTAGGTTGCTTCTCTCCTTGATTAGTTTCCATCCATTGTTTCTTGTTCTGCACTCAGGTGCTTTGGAGAATAGCTTGCTCCCTCTTCTTTGTGGTAACCCCTGAGATATTGGAACACTGCTATTATGTCACCCCTTGTCCTTCTCTTCATTAAACTAGTTTCATTATGTTTCATTAAACTTCATTAAACAGGTAAGAGTTCATTAAACTTACTTGTTTTTTTTTAAAAAATAACCCATATCAGGGGAAAACTGTGTATTTAAATTGACATTTAATCATTCATAAAAATGAGTTTTTATTGCTACAACTCAAAAAAGAACTTGTACAAGACAAAAAGGTGAAATCTAAGCTCTATTTATATTTGTATTATTTGCAATCATATCTAAAAAGAAATGCTTTTATTAACTCCTTCAAGGTTAATATTATGTTGTAAATCAGAAGGTGTCCATGTCCATGTATTTTATTCGCTAATAAAATTATTGAAGATGAGTTTGGAAATACTTTTCATCATCAGAACATTGTAACTTCTTGCTGTTGTTTCACCAAAGTAGCAAAGTACTATCAAAACACACACACATGAACATGTTGATGGAATTTACAATTTAAGCAATAATTTTAAATATTGCAATATTCTCTAGAATATCCTAGGAAAATGATATTATTATTCAGTTATAGCCAAACTATTACAAACAGCAAAAATTAATTAGAAGATCCAATTTTAATTTTTTACAAGGAAATTATGCGGTACAATGCAGGCAGCACTGTACTATTATAGATTACAAATTGGAATGACAGATGTGGGCTTTCAAAAGAATCACTTGCCCAGATCAAAATATTGTATACTTGAATCATTATTGAAAGAGTACTTGAAAATGTCAATGAGGAGAAACAAATAAGCAAATAAATGGCATCTGAACCTACTTGTTTCTTTGAGTTTCAAGATTTTTTTCTCTCTTATATGAAACCCAAATCTACAATCTTACAATTCAGACCCATTGCTTCATGACTGCAGGCAACAACTGTTCCTTTTCATCTCCCTGACAGACTGTTAAATATTTGAACACTATTGATATTGTTGTGTGCTTTGGGAAGTTGTATTGCTGATTATAAAAAGAGCTTCATAAAATAAAGCTGATTGGTTTTGGAACGTGCAGTAGACTTCAGCTGACAAAACTGTGTAACATTTGTACCAACTATAATCTCAATTTACATCCAAGGCAGTATCATGAAATTAATTTTATGAGTGGTTTAAATATTAATTGACTAGTTTATAATACTAGCAACTGGAAAAAGCAATTACATTTTCCTAAAACAACAAAAAATTAATTGGCCTGGACAAACCATGTTTAACAAATAATAATTTTCTAATTGATTTATTCCTGAAGTTGGCAATGTAATCCATGAGTAGTAAATGTGGATAGCAAATAGGAGATATTATAGGAAACTGCTTTGTAGAGAAGTAGACCAATTGTCACTATGTGCTTTGCCACATGACTATGACAAAAGTAATCATGGAGTTATTTTCTTTCTTACTTGATATTGGACTGATAACTATGTATTTCCAAAACTAACCTTTCAGTCTCAGCTCAATCAATATTTTCTTAATTTACTTGATGATTCAGGATATCATCTACTGTAAGTCATATAGAGTTACTTAACTAAGGGGGACAATTTATTAATATGTTTTGTTTTTTTCTTCTTATGCACTTTTTTGTGTGGTCTTGACTTTCTTTGTTTTGTTTTGTATTTTTTTGGAGTTTGTATTTTAATGTTTTGTATAAAATTAAAAAATGATTTAAAAAAGAGCTGTTCTACTCAATTTGAGTAATTCATAAATTCCTATCATGCTACAGACAATATTATAAATGTTTTAGTAAACAGATAAAACATGAAGCTCATGTCAACTTTCATTCCAAATTGATAAAGAACAAATTTAAGATGTAAAGGAACTTTTAAAATTTGAGGATGATGCCAAGCTAGGGGAAATATCCAACACTTTAGAAGATAGAAAACAAAATAACAGAGCTGGAAGGGACCTTGGAAGTCTTTTAGTCCAACCTCCTGCACAAACAGGAGATCCTAAACCATTTCAGACAATTAGGGGACTGGAGGCTAAAACATATAAGGAATGGTGTCTGGAATTAGGTATGTCTAGTTTAATGAAGAGAAGGACAAGGGGTGACATGATAGCAGTGTTCCAATATCTCAGGGTTGCCACAAAGAAGGAGTCAAGCTATTCTCCAAAGCACTTGAAAGCAGGACAAGAAGCAATGGATGGAAACTAACCAAAGAGAGAAGCAACCTAGAATTAAAGTGAAATTTTCTGACAGTGAGAACAATTAATCAGTGGAACAACCTGCCTCCAGAAGCTGTGAATGCTCCAATACTGGAAGTTTTTAAGAAATTGGATAGCCATTGTCTGAAATGGTATAGGGTTTCCCAGTGGTTTTTTTTTTGTAAAAAAAAAGTGCCAATACTCACACATGTCATACAACCCGCCTTGCCTACCCTACAAGGTTCCATCCAAAAAAGGTGCTGGAACTCCATTCTGGGCGTTCTATGACAAAAAAAGCCCTGGGGTTTCCTGCTTGAGCAGTTGGTTGGTTGGACTAGATGACCTCCAACTTTTATTATTATTATTACTATTATTACTATTATTACCATTATTACTATTATTACTATTATCATTCCACTGTTAATTGTTTCCTTAGTTTTAGGTTGCTTCTCTCCTTGATTAGTTTCCATCCATTGTTTCTTGTCTTACCTTCTGGTGCTTTGGAAACTAGGCTGACAATTCTTCATATGTTTTAGCCTCCAGTCCCCTAAGCATGTTTGAGATAGGCTCAAGTCCTAGGCTGCATCAACAGAGAAATAATATCAAGATCACATGAAGTATTAGTACCACTATATACTGCATTGGTAAGACCACACTTGAAATACTGAGTCCACTTCTGGTCACCATGATACAAAAAATATGGTGGAGACTCTAGAAAGAGTGCAAAGAAGAGCAAAAAGATGATTAGGGAATTGGAGGCTGAAACATATGATGAACAGTTGCAGGAATCGATATCTTTAGTCTAACGAAGAAAAGGATTTGAGGTGACATGATAGCAGTTTTGGGGGACAATCTATTCTCCAAAGCACTTGAAGGAAAGACAAAAATTAACAGATGGAAACTTAACAAATAGAGATTCAGCTTATAACTAAGGAGAAATTACTTGACAATGTGAACAATTAATCAGTTGAATGGTTTGCCTCCCATCAATAAATTCTGCTTCTTCTTTTCCCCACCCACCATGCTCAAATTCCAGGAAATTTCAATTGCTTTCAATTCTGTGAACAAGTCTTTTGAGGACTGATGAAAGAAAAAGCAAGTATTTGAGAATTTCACTATTCTACTATTGCCAAAAGATTAGTACATCATGACTGGCAAAGAAAAATCACAGAGACTGAGTGAACTGCAAGCCTGTTCAAGGCTTGGATGGAATGGTTGCATTTGAAATGCAACAATGCAGGCAGGCTTGGCTGAGCAGCAGAAGGATACAAACACTATTTTTGATGTGGGTAGAAGTTTCCTTCTTGCTAAGCTCAGAGCAGATTGAGGAAAACATGTCCATCCTATCCTCCCAAAGGCTTATCTTCTATTGAAGCAAGCAGGAAATACAGATCAGCCCTTCATTACAGCATGGAAAGCATTAAAGGACTGCACAAAGGAGGAGATGGGAATACTTACAGAAACTCATGTATGTTTTTTGGAAATGACTTGGTTCAATTTTAATTGTAGAAAGGTTTCTCCTGTGCCTTTGCTAAGCTAACGTAGAACTTCTGTTTTTAACTTTACTCTGTCTCTACCAAAATGTATGACAGCTTCCCAACAACTATTGCATAAATATTACACAAAATATACAGGAGTTGCCATTTTATACAATGGGGTAAATAGCAAAAGGGAAATTCAGGCTATTTAGTATTTTCCTACCAAAGAGATTAGATGGTATTTCTACTTGGGGTGTAATATAATTGATTAGCATTTGATCAGTACGATCAATTTCTAATGTCTCTTTTTTGTTATCATTTTGCTATAATTTGTTATAAGGAAGTATGAGAAGAACAGAGAGAGAGAGATTAAAGCCAAGAGGCACATAAGGAAACCTGCCAATATATAAAAAGTCTGAATTTGGAAAGATAATCTGCTATAAAATTAAAATTAGGAAAAAGTAAGAAGGGTAATATTAAAGATAATTGAAGGATATACTTAATAGACTCCAGTGAATGTTTGATTGGCATAAACAAATAATATTATCAACTATTCTAAGGATTTGCCAAACATTCATAACATAAATGTTATTTCAAAAAATATTTATTTTATGATAAAGTAAATGTTCTTAGATGATCTCTGATTGAAAAGGTCACCCTTTTTTTCTTTTCAATATCATTTTTACTATGGAAGTGCTGCCTACTTGCTAGCAATGTTTTTGGAACCCATGGGGTTGATTAGAGAACTGGGATTAGTAAGCATTGATCAAATTGGGCTGCTATTGGAGGGGTTCAACCTCAAATTTTATGGTTTGAGTGTTCCTTAGCAGCTATAAGTGAAGAATACTAGGAGTATATACCATGAGTATATAATCCAAAAAGAACCATCCAAGATATTCAGGTACTGTAATCTCAGCTATCCTAAAGCAGCAGGCACCAATATTGGTCAGCAGAGATTTAGGAAAATGTTAGTGGCAGATTATTTAAGTGACAATCATAATTCCCTATTCTGTGGGACAAGGCAATGGCAAGCCCCTCCAGCAATCCACATGGATGGATGGACAATATAAAGTGGTTGAAAATATGGTGATAGATGATGAGCCTCTGGGTCAAATAACTATTGAAGAAGAACTGAGAATATTTGATATC
The DNA here is from genome assembly GCF_016545835.1 of Crotalus tigris. Classification (NCBI taxonomy): domain Eukaryota; kingdom Metazoa; phylum Chordata; class Lepidosauria; order Squamata; family Viperidae; genus Crotalus; species Crotalus tigris. Next base: position 77,533 of record NW_024096655.1, read on the forward strand.
TTAATTGTCAGTTCTAAAACTGGTTGATGTACCTGTTGTCTTGAATTTGCTCTTGAATTTCATCGCTAAAGTGTTCATTCTTTTACATTTCCAGCTAGTGTTATTAGCATAGCACATGTTATTAACATTTCTTACCTCAGTTTTAAAACTAAATTCATCTTTTTCCAATCCAGCTTTCCTCAATATATTTTGGAGATCTGTTGAATAAGCGAGTAGAACACCTTTTCTCACTTCTTTGCTAACCTGGAACCAATCATTTTTGTCATAAAGCGACTTCCTGGCTTTTGAATTGGTTTCAGTGAATTCATGAATTCTGGGATTCCCATTTTCCCAAAGAAAACAGGTACAGCAACCAGCTTTAGAATTGACAATTAAGATATCAAAGTGATGGGTAGCGTCTGCCTTTTAGAATTAACTATAAACAGTAAAAGAAGCAATATATCCAAAAAATACACTGCAGATTACCATCTGGCAGACTGGCAATGAGGACCTTGGAAAAGATATTCAGATGACACAATGTGTCTGTACCTCTTCTCTGAAATATAAATGCAATGAATGAAATAGGTTTCCATTTTCCTATGGAAAGTACAAGTTCCATAGAAGAGGTATGAAGTGGGATACTCAGGATTCAAGTTTAATCTTCTTTATAAATAATCTCATTTGACCTGAATGATCTAGAAAGGGATTGGGGAGGATTGCTAACATCCCAGAAGATGAACTTGAGATTTAAAAGCATATTGATAGACTTGAACATTGAGCCCTATCCATCAAAATGATGGTTAGTAGTGAGAAATATTATTCACTTAGGCAGTAAAAACTAAATTCATAGGTACAAGTTAGACTTAGCACTAAAACTTGAAAAAAGGACTCTGAGGGACTCAAAAAAGTTCAGTGAAGAGAAAGAAAGATCTAAGGAGCTTTGAGGCTAAACCCTATGAATAATGGTTAAAAAACCTGGCATGCTTAGCCCCAAGAAAAATGGCTAAGGGAAATGATAGCAGTCTTCAAATACATAAAGAGATGTCATAGGAAAAAGAATGAGGATTTGTTCTCCAGAGTGTATGAAAGTAAGATTAGAACCAATGGGTGGAAAGTTTTTAGTGAGCAATTCAAAGTTGAAATGAGAAATTTCCTAACTGTAAGAGCGTTTAACCAATGAAGTAGCTTGCATCCTGAATTCATGGACTATCTCTCCTGCACTGGGTAAGGGGCTGAAGTAGAAGATAGCCAAGTCTCCTTCTAATCTAAGATTCTGTAAGTATATGATTGCATTAAAGTTGAAAAATCTGTTCCATGAATCATCATAATGTATGTGCTATTTTATAAATCAAATCTTAAAGAATATGTTAATGAAAGCACAGAATGCTCTAATTTCTGTTCTACTGTATAATGGTGGTCACTTGCAGCTATTTTTTTTTCCAGCAGCAGCTGCTTTTGGGGACCATTTTTAATGAGGGCTAATGGAGTAGGTGGTCTGTTTGAGAGAGAGGCAATATTGATGGTACTTTGTTTAGATCAGACCAGATGTCTGCTGTTTTGCTAGAAATTAATTCTGTAATTGTTTAAAAAATACTCAGCTGATCAGGCCTCACATGTGGCACAGATGCATATCAACCATGTTGCTCTAAGTGTTTGGTAATTAATCACTGGGATGCAGAAGATATTTTCTATTGAAGGCTAACTAGGCACACTTAACACAAGGCATGTGGTTGCTAAAACACCATGAATGAAAATAAATACCAACTTGCTCTTATTTTATTTTCTGTTTAGCAGAAAATTATCTAGAAGTAGTGGCTTTGTAAATGATATTGCAATACTAAACTGCTTTAATTGATGACAGAACAATGAGCAGAAAACAAAGCCAAATTAATGCCAGGATATGTCTGCTGCCTTAAAACAATGAAAGATTTGGATGCTACAAAAGTTCAATTCTTTCAAATTGATCAAAAGAAAATATAAACTCTTACAATGTTGGAACATTTGATGATATATAATAGGCATGTCAAATTCACAACATCATGTGACGTCGTGCGACGTATCGTGACTTTTTCCCCATTGCCGGCAATAGGGTGGATGTGGTTTCAGTATGATGCATCCGGTCTGTGGGCCAGCAGTTTGACATGCCTGATATATAATACTCAAAATAAGTCTACAGCAGAAGGAAGAAACCAAATCCCTTCTCCTTCCCCTTCCTTCCTTTAGCTAAAAGGAACAAACTGAAAATCCTGAAACAAAATCTGAAATGGGCACAGACACAAATCTGTCATCTTAATAAGTAGCATACAATATTAGACTTTACATATTCACTTTTATCACATCATAATCTAGAATTATAAAATATACGGTATTGTGAGACACAGCAATATCCATTCTTTAACTCTGTATCATATAACATTTTAAAAATGTTATATTACTGATAATAACATCTACTGCTCAAAGTACCATGTTGTTTGCAGGCAGAAGAATCTACATTTAACCTTTACTTGGGAGTCAGCTTTGATAATGTCACTATGTAAATATAACAAGTAAACAAACAACAGATTTTTTAAGCTATAAAGATCTGAAATATATGTTGACATTTAGAACTGAGATAATTTAGCTATGGGCATCTTTTATGTAACAATGCTTAAAAAAACCCCATCTGAAAGGTAAATCCTAATGATATTTGTCTGAATTCAACTGAAAAACTTTATTTTTAAGAAGAAACTGGACAGCCATTTGTCTGAAACGGTATAGGGTTACCTGCCTAAGCAGGAAGTTGGACTTGATGACCTCCAAGGTCACTTCCAACTTTATTATTATTATTATTATTATTATGGATCATCGCACAGTCAGCCAGATGTTCAGACTGGATTTGGCATTTTGTCTACCTATCGAGTCCTTACCCAGGACCTGGGATAGGCAGATGTGGATGTTTGATGGCATTACAGATATCGTCGCAGGATGGAAACAGTTCCTAGTAAGGCCGCCTTTTGCAATTGACTAATAGCGAATTTGTCAATGCCAATGGTGTTCAAGTGGTGCTCCAGTTGTTTTGGGATTGCACCCAAGGCACCTATTACTATTGGTACTACCCTTGCTTGCTTTTGCCACAATCTTTCTATTTCTATTTGTAGGTCTTTGTGTTTTGTTATCTTCTCCAGTTCTTTCTCGTCTATTCTGCTGTATTATTATTATTATTATTATTATTATTATTATTATTATTATTATTATGTCCTGGGAGCGGTGACGAATGAAGAATACACATGTCTTTGGAACAGCTCTTTATTATGCTTATTTCAAACTCCAACAACAATGAGCAAAGGCACGCAGGCCTCCTTTTATATGTCCCAATTCCCCGGACAAGATGGCAACATCACTAGGCACTTTTTGCACCTTGCGCATGCGTGCTTGGTCGGCGCCACTCAGTCTGGTCCCAGGCAGCTTTTGCAATTGCCCGGGAATGTTGCAATGTCCTGACGCTGCATTTGCAGGCTCCGGACACAATCATCATCATCATCATCATCATCATCATCATGTTCTATTATAGTCTCCAATAAAAATATATTTGTATGTTTATTTGTATAATTTATTTTCCACCTCGAGCCCCATGAATTTTGGAGGTTTTCAACAATCAAAACTGCCAATTCACCAATTCATAAAATTCAGAATGAATATCTAAATCAACCTTTCTGAAGCTGAGCATTCAAAGTGATCGTCCATAGATTTAAGAGCTTGTCTAAAGACTATATTGCAACACTAATTTTCCCAATGAGAAACTGTGCATAATATAGAAAAAATTCCTTTGTTATCAAATTTAGTTAGAGTTAAAGGAGACTTGATTTCATAGTTCAAACCAATTAGTATAAATATTCAATCTGATAAAACTGTTTTTGCTGAAAATGGCACATCAAATGTGGGACTTTTAATTAATAAATAAGTAAAATAAGTTGCATGTAATTTCTAAATTCTAAATTCAATACTCAGTCATAGTATTGAATTTAGAAGTACTAAATTCAGACATGTTACTAAAACTACTATTTGGGGCAAGTTTGTACTCTAATAATGAAAAAGAATTATTTGTTGTAAAGCAATGGACTATTTTAAATGTAGAAAATACTGTTTGTATGTTCCACTTGTATATGTTTTGGTTCTTAAATTGAGTTCAGTAAATAGAAAAAGTTAGATATACATAGCTGTTTAGTGTGCATAGTGAAATATGACTGGCTATTACTAAAATTTAAATTGAGTGAGAGACTTGTGTTGAATTTTGGAAACACAACATGAAAACAGAAATTCTCCTTTAAAAAAAAAAGAGAGATTGGTTTTTAAGAAGAGATTGGACAGCCAGTATAGGGAAGGAGTCTTCAAACGTGGCCCTTTTATGACTTGTGGACTTCAACTCCCAGAATTCCTCAGCCAGGGTGGCTGGCTGAAGAATTCTGGGAGTTGGTCCACAAGTCATAAAAGGGCCAAGTTTGAAGACCCCTGCTATAGAGTCTTCTACTTTTGCAGGGGCTGAATTAAAAGACTTCCAAAATCATTTCCAACCTCATTATTCTGTACTGTTCTATTCCATATGTCTAGTGCAGTACTTTATTAGTAGAGTACAATTAGGTTTATAGTTGTATTTTTATTCATAACTATCTTGAAATGTGGAAGTCAGAAATTGAAAGGAATAACATATGCCCTATAATTTACGCACAGTATTCCTGCATGCCCACATCTGTCTTAATAAAAGGAAGTGGAAATCATCAGGAAGTCTAGTCATTATTGGTAATTTTTTATTCTGTAATGACTAAAATTATACATTCCAAAGAAAAGTATAAAATCAGTTTTGTTCAGTGGTTAAGACTAGAAACTAAGAAATCATGAGTTTCTTTTCATAACAACCATTGGAAGACTAATTGGAAAATGTGATCTGAACTGTCAGAGAGAGGAGGGAAGATTTTACTCTTTTAATTATCTTTTATTTGCCATATTGCCAGAGCTGGTTTTCTTTCTACCATGCCAGTATGTTATGCTTAATAAAGTCTTACATTAGAGATCACAATGCTTCTGGTGGATTTACTTTTTTGGGCTTTTCAACTAAGTCCTGCAGATCATGAAACTTAGGTACACTTGGTATAGTGTAAGGTCAAGTGTATGAATATGATTTGAATCAAATTTGTGATCCAGTAAATCCTTCAGATCTTCATTTTCTGAGAATCCTGAGTCTGTTATTACACCTTAGTGCTCATAATTAGTGGATTCAAGCAGTATTTACCTGAGAGGTAATCTCTGGATGGTATAAAATAGCATGAGAAAGCTTGAAGAAAATTGGAGTATAATTGTGTTTTCAGCATAAGATGTGACCGATTTGACTGGAACTGCTCTTACTTTTAGCAAAAAAATAAAAATAAAAAAAATGCTGCATGTGGAATGTGTACAACAAAAGATGGCAAGCTAGTCTAGCTTTTTCATTCTATTTCTACAAATTATTATGCAAAAGCTCAATGAGCCAAATATTATTAAACTCTATGTAAACAAAAAAAAAGTATTGAAGAGAGCTTGAAGTTGTATTTACTTGTGGTCAGAGTATGCACTCTCACAGGAAAAGACATTTTGCAAACAAACAAAGCACTTTGATAAAATTGGCTATTAGACATCATCTTCTAGTACATCTTATTAGGACCAAAAATTGTTGTCAAAAGGTTATTAGATAATTTGAAAAAAAAAAAACATCATTGTCCTATAACTATTTGTCCATACATAGTTATAAAATTCGCTCCTGTCCCTGAGAATTATCCAAAGACAGCTACTTGTTATTATTTTGTATCTTATCCTTTGTTGCCATACTAGTCAATTGTTTATGAACCTTACCTGTCTTTTACAAGTCAGCAAAGTCTTCCTCTGACAGGCCCCATGCTTGATTTCTAATATTTCTATGCATATTCTAATATGACTACAGATATGGTAATTGTTGCAGGTTTTGAATTCATGCACTACACCATGTTGGGAAATGGAAATCATTATCCATAGGCCTATCCAGTCGTGATCCTGGCATATGAAACACTTGGATTTGGAATATATGGTAAGAGGAAGGAATGGTGAAAAGTGGAATGAATAAATAAAATAAATAAAAATTGATATGTTGTAGGGTTATAAAACTAAGAGAAGAAGAAAGATGTAAGAAGATAAAATGAAGTGGTCTGGTCTTTTAAAATCAAGTTTAATGTATTTATAGAAGTGAAGATATAGGTTTAATTCTATGATAAGATATATGTTAACAAGTATGAATTGGCATCCTCTAGATTATTGTGAATTTGTATGAAATCAGAAATTGGTTTTGCTACAGTGAAACTATAGTGGAATAATGAGGAATTAGTTTTGAGAAAAATTGTGAATTGATTGGAAGTGAGTGAAAACGGTTAAATTAGCAGCCTTTAGCTAAAGCATTTAGTACATGGAATTACAAATGAAAGTGATGATATGATTTGAATGAAATGAAATGAGAAGATGCTGGAAAGAATATTTTAGAAATATGAATGGGACTGGAAGAAATATTTCAAGGAGTAGAATTTTTAAAAGATCTGTAATATTTGTTTATAAGAAAAAAATAATAGACAGTAATTGTTTCAAGATTGCCAAAAACCAAAGAACAACCAAATCCCTGCTGCTTTAATATTTAAAATGCTGAGAAAGCTTTTGATCAATTAGATTGGAAATTTGTATTGAAAGTCGTAAATGAACTTTGGAGACAAATTGTGTGCTCTCAAGGCCATATATCAGCAACAATCGGCACAAATTATAATTAATGGGGGATTAACAGATGTATTAAAATAGAAAAAGGTACGAGACAAGGTTGTCCCTTATCCCCCTTGTTATTTGTATTAACAATGGAGATTTTACTTATTAAAATTTGAGATTCATCTAAATTAAAAGGAATAAAAATAAGTAAGATTGATTATAGGCTGAGAGCTTTTGCTGATGATTTGGTTGTGACATTATCCCACCCAACAGATTCGGTCAGAGACTTGGTTGAAATTTTAGCGCAGTATGGACAGGTCTCTGATTTTAAGGTGAATAAGAACAAAACTAAAATATTATTGAAAAATATGTCTATGAAGGGAAAAGATATTATAGCTGAAGCAACAGGTTATGAAGTAGTTAATAAGGTTAAGTATTTAGGAGTATATATCACAACATCTAATGGAAAATTGTATAAAAATAATTATGAACACTTATGGGTAAAAGTACAAAAAGATTTAAATGATTGGCAAAAATTACAACTATCGTTGTTGGGGAGAATTTCAGTAGTAAAGATGAATGTTCTACCAAAGTTTCTTTTTATGTTTCAGATGATACCTATTTTAAAAAAGGATGCTAATTTGGATGAGTGGCAGAAGAGTATCAATAAATTTATTTGGGGTGGGAAGAAATCAAGGGTAAAGTTTAAGATTTTACAAGACACTCAAGAAAGAAGTGGACTTAAAGCACCTAATTTGAAATTATATTATGATGCGGCCACTTTAACTTTAGTAAGTGATTGGCTTAATTTAACAAATAAAAATATTCTTGCTCTTGAAGGTTTGATTTATTATAAGGTTGGCATGCATATTTAATTTTTGATAAGAAAGTAGATCTGGTTTTTAAATCACACATTTTAAGAAATGCTTTACTTTGAGTCTGGAAGAAGTATTATTATAAGTTAAATTATAAAATACCTATTTGGGGGATTCCTGGACAAGCAATTCAGGGAGTTTCTAAGGGGGTGAATTTTGATAATATTTTGTATAAAGAATTACTTATTTGGTTGGGTACTGATTGGCAACTAAAGTCTTCAGATTTGTTAAGGCAAGAAAATATTTTACAATCATGGTTTCAATATTTGCAAATAGTGGAGAGGTGCACCTTAGATAAGAAAGTGGGAATTACTTTAGCAGATGAAAATTTGGTAATTCAGATTAAAGATCAGAAATATGCTCATATTAAAAGAATTTACAATGAGTTAATAAAATTGGATTCGGAAACAGAATTAGTAAAAGATTTGTATGATGAAATGGGCTCAGAATATTCAGGAACCGATTTTATTGGATTTATGGGAGTTAATTTGGATTAGAAATGTTAAATTTATGCAGGCTCAAAATTTGATAAAAATTTTTTATAAAATGTTTTATAGATGGCATCTGGATCCTAAAAAGTTGTCTTGTATGTACCCGAACCTGCAACCTAAATGTTGGAGATGTGGTAGTTTTGATGCAACTTATTTTCATGTTTGGTGGACTTGTAAAAACATTAAAGCTTTTTAGATTATGATTTGGTGGAACATTCAAAAGGTTTTTAAAAGGAAGATTAAGTTTACTCCCCAATTATTTCTTTTGGGTATTTTTGTGGCTTTTGATGCTAAAGAAACTATTTTAATGTTGAATTTAATAATAGCAGCAAGATTATTGGTGGGTCAATATTGGAAGAAAGACTCTCTGCTTCTTTAGAAGAATGGGTATTTAAGGTTTCTAATTTAGCAGAAATGGCTAAAATTTCTGCTTATTTAAAGGATCATTCACAAGAGAGATATGTTATTGTATGGAGAAGATGGATAGAATATAAAATTATGATGTTAAATTTTGAAGAGAGTTAAGGGTTAGTATGATTTTGGTTATTGTATAATTAGTAAACTTAAGTAGATTATGTTTAATATGTTTGTATAACCCTGTACTTGGCTCTGGGAAGTCGGGGGGGAGGGGGGCAGGGGGAAGGGGTGGGGGGAGGATGGGTTGGAGATTAAATAGGTCAGATAAGTAGAAATAGTTTTATTGTATATAATATTGATGTTTCAATTTGGAAAGAGGAATTGCTCGGGCATTTCCCTTGGACTGCATCCGGAGTGAGAAGATAGGAGGAAGGGGAGAAGTAAGTAGGAAGGTTGAGGAGAAGGAGGAGAGGGAGAGAGTGAGGAAGAAGAGGGAGAAAGAGGGAAGTGAGAGAAGAGGTTAGAGGGTGGATGCGGTTTGGGGGGAAATGGGTGAACAATACCGAAAGTTGTGTGTATAAATTTATTTTATTCTTTATCTGAAGTACTTTTTATGAATGTAATGAAAAATTGAAAATAAAAACTTTTTACAAAAAAGATTGCTAAAAACCTAAAAGACTTCAGTTGTTAATTGACTTATTGGAGAAATGTTAAAATACAGATATAATTTGCTAAATAAGTATCTGTTTGACTTGTTTAACATCTCTGTAAACATTATATCTATGCCTGAAGATTAAAAAAAAAATGTTAATGTTACTTCACGCAAAGACTGAAAGCAAAATACAGGACAATTATTTGTTAAATGTACCTGGGAGAGTGACAGAGTTCTTGCTGAGATTACAAGAGGTAGAAAAAATGAAGAAGTAATATGGTTTTATGCTAAGCACTACCAGATTTTTTTTCTCAGTACTTAGGAACATAAAAAACCAGGTTTAATACATGTTTTATCATATGGAAAATTTATAATAAAATGAATAGTCTTGAATGATGGAACATACTGTGAACTTGGTAATGAGTGCTTCATATGACAAGAACAACATACAGTATAATAGAAATAAAGAATGTACATTAATAAATGGGATTCTTAACAAATATTCAATACTGAGCAGGGATAAGGCAAGGATCTGAGGTGTTCCCTTTGTTGTTAACTATAGTTATTTATTGATAGATAAGAAAGAATACTTGCAATAATTTACAAATGTGTTTGTGCATATGTGCATGTACTTTAGTAAACAGACAATATACAATATTCAGATATTGTTGATTGGCACCCAAACATTTTCAATGAATGTTAGGTAATTGTATATTACAGCATGCAATATGGATCTGAAAATGAATGCACCAAAGAATAAGGCTATTATTTTTTCAGGAAAAACTATGTGAATGACAAGTGAAACATATGTGAATAGGCAAATGTTTATTTTAATTTGCTAAAAATAGAAACATTTTGGAGTAATTCCAACATGTGCTATTGTTGTTGAAAGATAGTGGTTACTACAAGTGTATTATGAGGAATGAAACTTTGTGAAAATAAGTGCTAATGGTTTTGTCTACAATACTGTTACACTGCCCAATTGTATATCTATTATTTAGAGTTAAATTCACATTTTTAAAAATGCCCAACTTCTCAACAACTTTACTGAAAGTGTGAGATGGTATGTTATAAGAACCATAAAAATTAAATGATTGCAGTGGAAATCAGTTAGTTAAGAAGTGTGAGTAGTAAAACAAGAAGTGATAAGGTCAAGAATGAATGTAGAATGATATAAAAATGAGCAAGCAATGCATAAGAAAAATTGGAAATGTATAAGTCAGAGAATGAATTAGAATAAAATCATAAAACAAATATATGAAGAAAGAGCTTATGGGTCAAGTGGAAATGCAAAATCAATAAAGTAGATAAAAATTTCCAAAATGAAGTAGGAGAAAAGATGAAAGAACAAAAAGCAGTATATGAGTTAGCATTTGAATGTGATTGATGGCTTGTAAGAAGAAACATAAATACAGTGAATGATGTTTCTGCAAACCATATTCAATTAGATTTTTCTACTATCCTCCTGACTTTAATTTTTTTGGCCACTACTCATTCTTTTTCTATACTGTGCATAAAATGTGATGCTTATGTACATATCCTAGATTCAGAAATTAATTTAATTAATTCTGAAGCAGTTTTGACTAGAAAAATGGCATAGTATTATAGTTTTGGATGTATTTGTTATATACCTACCTGATAATTCATTTGCATGCAAATTATTTTATTCTATATTGAATTGATTTATTTTTGCTCTTTAGTAACATTGGCTAAAATCATAACATGATTTGTATTAAATTTTCTATTTTTCTATTAAGAGAGAAAAATGTGTTGATTATTCAGTTTCATAGCACATACATTAGGATCTTCTTAGTTCCAAACAATGAAAGGAATTGCAGTGCCATGAGATATGTCAGAATAAGAAGTATGTGGGTCTTTGCAGAATATGTTATTTAGGGGAATGGATCAGATGCTTTTTACCTTCCTCCCCAGTAGCTCAAATCCCCACATATGTCCTGGAAGTGTTTGGCACATAATAACAATATAAATCTCTGAACCTTGTTACTATCTGCTTCTTGATAAAGATTTTACAGAGGATGAGCCTCAAAATTTCACTAGGGAAAGTCTGCTTCTGTGCTTCTGAATAGTAAAATATACTGAAGACAAGAGCTGCATGCAAAATGAAAACTTGTTATTTTACAGGCCTTTTTTTGTCTGTGCTGCCATTAGCACAAATCCTGTGTGTATAACATGTTGAATTACAATGATGAATGTTCCCTTATTAATAAAACTCTGAAGCTTCAGTATTAAGCAGCATATCCATGCCAATGCTGCTATAGCAATAAGCATAAGGAATTCTTTATAATTATTATTTTGGGAAAGTACATTTTGGCTTCAAAACAAATGTTTGAAATATTTCTTAACCTGAGAAATAAATGTTTATTTTTTTAAAACCAAATTAATGCAGGTAACTACTTCCAGTAAAAATCCAGATCTTAACAATATTAAGATATGGTGAAAACCAGGCTTCCTGTATCTCACCCAAATTAACTTAGATAAACTGAACTATATATTCCACAACTAATGGAGTATGTTGAGTAACTTCAAGATAATAAATTTTCCCATCCATAGTGAGATTTAATGACACTGCAATCCTAAGGCCAGAAAGTAAAAGCAATAAAGTCCAAAGTGACATATTATAAGAATACTTAAACTCAGACAGTTCATCTATCTTCCCAGTGTAGTTGTTCAAAGATAAATAGTTTGGGGGGGGGAGGATAAAATTAAAAGTAAGCCTCTTCATTACAGAGCCACTACATTTCTGGACCCTCTAGCCTCAAGTAATGACTCTGGAGAAGGAGGATGTTATATACTAAATCTGTACAGATAACATTTCTGCTGTAAGATCTTATAGATTCTAGCACCATCATGGAGAAAGTGCTGTAAATCATGCTTGATCTGAGGAAGCCCTCCAAACCAGCGGAGGAAAGACTGGCTGCATTCGTGTAGCCAGTCCTAAGCTGTGGACAATGGAAGTCAACAAGCACTACCAAGCAACTTTACAGCAACATGGATGAAACTGGGTGAGACCTGATCACGATTTTAAGACTTCTTGCTGAAAATCTGCCCAAAGTGTTCCCCCCCATGAAAGAGGAAAAGGAAATTTCCACCCCACTCCCTCAGAAAAGAAAAGTGGCAAATTAATACTTGGGGACACTGGCAAAACCTATAAGACTTTTTTGGAATTAAAATATACTTACAGTTTGAAAATTTGGGGACCTAAAGTGTTTTTAAGACCTTTTTATTTTTATTTTGTAAAGAAAAAGACTTGAAAAGTTTAGTAATATGTTTTGGATCTAAAAACTGGAAAGTGGAATTGATGACATCTAGTGGTGAATTACAACTCTACAACTTATTTATGTCTAAAAAAAACCTGGATGGAAGCCCAGAATTAGATAAGATTTTGGCTGGCCTTGGAACTATTTTATTATGAGAATTACAGTTGAGAAAAAAAAAGGAATAGGCTTGGGGGCTACTTATCAATGTGGCAGAGATGATAAACATTTAAAATTTGGCCTGTCTGAATTTTGGACATAAATACTGACTTTCAGAATTGCATGGTGGGGAACACTTTGGATTATAAATATTGATTGTTAAACAACCCTCAAAGATTTTCTCTCCCTGGACAGAAAGGATATATTTTTATTGGACAGAAATTTTTTAACTTTACTTATATCTGCTTAGGGGACATTCAGAAATGGACAGTTGGTTGGATAAATCTATAAAGGCTACTTACAAAAATAAAATAAAATAAAATACTCAGCGTTAAATAGTAAAACATCATCTTTAACATCTGTCCTAGCAGCCTTAACTTGCCATATCATCAAGAAAATACTGATGAAATACAGAAAGAAATTCTTTCCATGCTGAAATTAATACAAAAAACATTATTCTAGCTTGTGAGCAGGTTACTAATAACACAAAGGAGATAAAAGAACAATTTTCTAACTCAAATCTACAAACTCAGAAGACAACTACAGAGAAAGAACTAGCAACCCAGAAAGTAGTAGGAAAACTAGAGAATGCTGACATAAACATTGACGATCCAAAGGTGGAAATAAATGATCAGACCCAGATAAATGAAAATTCAGAAGATATAATGATAATATTGGAAATGGAAAAGACATTTTATAAACCAAGGTTTTAGAACATACTGGATGACAAGGAAGGAAAGCTGATGGAATGGAAGATAAAGTTGTTATTAAAACTGTGGGGTACTAGAGAAGGAGGGAAGCAGTTTAATGAATATCTCTGGGCTAGTGCTTCCAGAAACATTTTAACAAAATTGCTTTTCTTATTCCAAATAATATATACAAAAATAGAGGAAGAATTATTTGATGATCCAAATGCATTGACTTGGAAAGTTAGTTGGCAAAGAAAGCAAGCTAGAGTAAGACTGAAAGAAATAGAAGCTTTGACCTAATAGAGGAGATGCTATACTATTGATTAGAGGTTTGAATATGGTTAAGAATAGTTTGTTAGAAAGGGAAGCATTTTTATAACTAGATAGCTAGGATTTGTAATCAGAATATTATATCTTGGTATGAAAAGGGAAATAAGAATATGTTAAGAACTTTGATATGTAAAAAGCAAATGTTGATATGTAATTGTATGTTTACTAACAATAATAAGGATTGTATTTGCTTAATATAGAAAAGTTGTTATTACCAGAAGAAAAGAGGATGTACTGGTGGGTGTAACATTAGAAAAACGTATATGTATCACCAAACTTTTAATGGACTCAGTCATCACATTGTCTATTGAGCACTTGTTTGTGAAAATAGAAAATTAATAAAACATTTATATATATATAAATGAAGCATTATGAAAAATATTTTATAGTCCTTTTCTTATTGCTAAATTTTATCTAAAAGTTGCCTGACAATATGTTGTGGCTTTAAGATAGTGGGACATTTGGCATAACAGGAAAATAGAATCTATTTACAAATACAAGTCCTTTGTGTGCATACATGGATACTTTTAATCCAAACCAGTATAATTCAGATTAATGTGTATTGTTCATTTTCAGAAAGACTATACAGGTAGTCCTCAACTTACAACAGTTCATATAGTGACCATTCAAAGTTTCAGCAGCACTGAAAAAGTGACTTATGACCATTTTTTATACTTACAACCTTTGTAGTAGCCCCATGATCATGTGATCAAAATCCAGATATTTGGCAACTGGTTCATACTTATGACCATTGCTGTTTCCCAAGGTAATGTGAGCCCCTTTTGCAACTTTTGGATAAGCAAAGTCAATGAGGAAGCCAGATTCAATTAACAACCATGTTACTTACTTACCAACTGCAGTGATTCACTTAACAACTGTGCCAAGAAAGATCGTACTATGGGGCAAAACTCACTTAACAAATGTCGCACTTAACAACATAAATTTTGGGCTTGGTTGTGTTTGTAAGTTGAGGATTACCTGCACTTCCAAGTTGCACATTGAGAGATAGAGAGACAGAGACAAAGAGAGAGAGAGAGAGAGAGAGAGAGAGAGAGAGAGAGAGAGAGAGAGAGGGGGAGGGAGGGAGGGAGGGAGGGAGGGAGGGAGGGGGAGGAATCATTGTTGATTTTGAAATTTGTAGGTTCTTTTGTTAAACCTCTGCTGTAAGTTAATCCTGTCACGTGTTGAATTGGAAGGGAAAAAAACATTGTGATAAAATGCCTACAGATTTGTTCTGCAGAAACTAAAATACGACTATGTGGGCTATAATAAATATTAAATTATACAATAAAAACAAATTGGAATGATTTACAGATATAGTGGGGGCTATAATATGCTAATAGAGAGGTGCTGTGATGGATGATTATGACATCAGCCCAATAGCAAAGAGCTAGATATAATGCATGAAATCATTTCTAGGTGAACTGTGAAATGCAGAAATAAAACACCTACATTCATGTGTTCCTTTAATTTACTGCAAATCTCTGTTTCAATCTGTGGTGAAGTTTCTGTATAATTTAAAGTAAAAGAGGTTTTAAAATATAGAATACGGTATTCGCTTCTCAAAGAGCTTAAAGAGCTTAATGCAAAACAAAATCAGAACAGCAATTGTGTCAATAATTGTCAAAAAAGAAAATGATATAGAAATAGCCCATGTTAATAATTCCTAGCAAAGCCACAGGAAAAACAATATTCAAATCATGAATGCAATATATATGCAATAATAGGAACTATAAACAGTTTGTGTTTTGGATCTTTGATACATATATAGAGTAGTTATGTAAGATATTGTGACAAAAGTTAATAGGAAAATAGTTCCAGGTGGGTTGAAGTTCCTTTTAAAAAAAAGGAAAAGGAAGACAATTGGAAAATTGACTAATCAATTAATGTAGAAGACTCTAATGAGACTACACAGACTCTCAACAGGGATTGCTGGTTCTGAATTTTCCATAGTTTTGGAGTTTTGCAGCCATATAGGAGTCTTCAGCTTCAAAATGCTAGTTCAGACTTAGCAAAATGAAGCTGTGAAGTCCCCTTATTTATGTCTTTTTAAGGCCACAGCTGAAGACAGAAAATGCAGTGGAGTATAAGCCAGAGTCTCAGGAGAAAGTGGCTTTTTTCCCAGGGACTCAAAAGACAAAAATGCTTGGAATAGTTGGTATTTAGAAAGAAAGTGAGGAGAGAGGGTACATCGTGTAATTTTACAATAAGTGCTTTAGCCTGGGAATTTTTTTGTCCACAAGCGAGCAATAATGAAGAAATTAACTCTCGTAATTCCTTGTGTCATTCTTGGTTCCTTGGGCCTAACAGAAAAGGAGTCAAGGTACAGTTTCTTGAATTGAGCTTTCCAAGGTCCTGACAGACCTCTCTCTCCATTTCTACTCATAGAATATCATTCCTTTCTCAAGAACTTTAAATAAGACAAAGTATGAAGGCACAAGACCCACACAAAAAATAAAGATTAAAATTAAAGAAATAAAATGTGACATCTTCCTGCCACTGCCCAATACTCTATCCTTTAATCTGCTTATTTAAACCAATAATAAAAAACTCCAAGCACGACAATATAAAGCATATATCAAATATACCCCTCACTCTGAATAGATGATCTGTTTTTCAGATGGCTAGGCCATTAATATTTTTAAAAGTTTCTGAAGCACTCAGCAGGTTCCAGAGAGAAGAATAACATTGAGTCTGTAATGTTGAATTTTCTTTTAAGAACAAGGTACTTCATTTAGATGAGTGCATATCAGCTTCTGAGGCTGCAAGAAGAAATCTTTAAAGAGTGGTATTGAGAAGCATAGCTGGTTTTCCATTTTTAAAAAAGAAAAGAAAAAAAGTCCTTGCCAGATATATTAAAATTAAATGATTAAAGTGAAAAGAAATTACTGGAGAAAATCAATTTGGTTATATCTTTTCAGGAATTAGCTAATCTCAAATACAGATTTCCACTGATAACCATAATCAAGACTGGATGTTTCAGTGATAAGGAGCTGCATTTACTAATTTTTATTTGGGATGTGAATGTGAGTAACAGCACTGCAGGAGGTGTAATGCTGATACAAGAAATATGTTGCCGCATTGCTTGAATTACTGATGTTTGTTTTGTCCATAAAGATATATGATTTTTCCTGTATTTTTCTTTTCAAGCCGTGCTATGATGAATTGTGTGAAATGCTGAGAACCTTCAATCTGATGATGCAATTAGATGAAACACAAGGGTTGGCAAAATGTATTGTAAGGGCTGCTTGCAATTCGGGGCAGTCCTTGCCCTGACAAATGCAGTATGAGTGTGTATAACTCTGGAAAGTCAACATTATAATATATATTGAACTAGTAGAACTGGCCTTTTCACACAGGGTTCACATTCTTCTCCTAGACAAAATATTTGCTGGCCTAACATTCTGCGCATACAGTCTTGAGGACATTTTTACAATTTTTCAGAAGGAACTGTGGCTGTTTAGTCTTACAAATTCCACAAATTGAATTTATTATAGCCACTTACATGATAAAATAAGGAATATCTGACTAAAGCTTTATGCTGTTTAAGTATTTGTGATAGCATGCATGTGTGGATTTGCATTAGATTGAATAAATCAACCAAACGTACATAATATACAACTAATATATTATTATTTATTGTTAATAGAATTATTTACCATTTTGCTGATAAAGTTCTTGCTTGCTTATTTACAGTATATTGTTCAAATGGCCATGCTAAAATACAAATGTAAGTAATTTCTTCCAGTTAATAACTAATCCTGAGTGAATCAGGACTAAGGATTCAGTCCATTAGGTTTCAAACTATAAACATAATTTCCTTTAATAGACCAAGAAACAGAAATACTACATTTTTCATTAGGAAAGGCCTGATGAATGCTCAAAGTGCTGAGTAGTATAAAGTTGAACAAATCCCTATGCTTTGACGTGATGTATGTATCATGGTTATACTCAAATAAAAAGGAATTAGTGATAGCTTGTTGTATCTTAGATGTTTCATCTGAATGGCAATAGATAAGGACACCAATTAAGATTAGATAGTATGTAAACATAAAGAGAAAAACATATGTAAGTATAGTAGCAATCACTTGAGCTTACAGGTGTTAGACTTTGTTTCTTTTTTCTCTCTTCCTCCACCCCCCCTTATTCTCCCTAGTCTTTCTCTCTTATCTTCCTTTCCTATCTATATAAATAAAAATGTAAATGTTTGTTTGTTCAAAATCTTAAATCTCTGAAGGTTCTTCACCGATTGCTTTGAAATTTTGACACAATGTTGCATTCGAATCTGCACGTGTTTTTATATACCTATATTATATAGATATCACACCTGTGACAGGTAAAAGCATGCTTTTTGTGAAAAACAGCGCCATCTGTTGGACATAAAAGCAACACACACTACGATTTCAAACAATCTCTATATCTGCACAGACAATGGAACAACAAAAAATATTGTATACCCACAAGCATTGTGAAATTAAACATATTACAAACGTGCACTTTCTCTTTTCTTTCTTTTCCGTTTAACCAGATTGAGCCACAGCAACGCGTGGCCGGGAACAGCTAGTTTAAAATAAGCTTTAAATGTTCTGATTCATTTAAACAATTAAGCAAACCAAGTTAAGCAATTTTATAAAATTCCTTCATTGTATTTCCCATTTTAAGACCATATTATAATGTCTCCAATTTAGAATCATATAATAATGTTGTTGCAAGTCTGATATAAAAATCTTGTAAACACTTTTTCCTTTCTTACTTATGTTCCTGTTGAATAGCATTTGTCCTTTGCTTCATCCTTCATTGCTAGGTATCACTTTCCACCCTCAAACTACTTCGGTTATAGATTTCAAATTATTAGTTTCAATATGACAAAATACTCTGTTATACAGACAAATTCCAGGGCCTAATGAGTCTCCAGAATCAAAATGTTTATTTGGGCCTCCTCCTTCTGAGGTTATCTATCTTAGCAGTTTACTTTGCAGTTTTCACAGTCCTTCTCTCTGTTAGTATCTAATCTGGTTGTAATTTCCCAAACAGGTATTTAAAGCTCATGTATAAAAAAGCCAGATATAGCCTTTGACTATTCTGATATCATGGTATAGCTATATTCATTCAGAGGGTATCTACAGTGGGAGGGAAAATACAAGTAGGTTTTAAAGATGCTGTGGTACATGCAGATCCTTCTGGATCTTTTCAGCTTCACATTTTGGGGGACGTTCAGATAATGATGTGAAGACATGTATAAGTGCTCTAGAAATAAATTATCTGGACCCTTTTCAGTCAGCAGTCAGGCCCAGCACTAGATAGAGATATCATTGTTCTGTGTATGTGTGTGTGTGTGTGTTTTCATCTTAAAATATATATGTTGGGTTATCATATGAACAACTTGGGATTCAATTTAATTTATAGTAAAATAAAAGAACAACAGGCTTAGACATACAAAACTATGTTCTTGTTAGCAAAACATGGTTGAATTTGCACCCATTTCTTGAACTTTGTTCCACATGACACACATAGTAACAAAAAAAAAAATATTGAAAAAGTCTACTGGGTGCCCCTTTCCAAGTTATGTTTTTTCGCCTTTGTAGCACATTTGTTTAATTTTAAACTAGTGGCAGAATAGTGGGCTTGCTCTGCTTGACATCAATATCTTTTTTTTTCTGTTTTTCTGTGCACTTAATAAAACTGTTATAGAAAATCTGCATGCATAATTTATCCCTTTAAATACATATATTCTCAGGATTTGTCAAATTGAGAAGCTTAGGTTTGCTGTGCATTTTTTAAGGGATTGAAGACTTTAAGAGATGCATGAATAACATTTACTTCAAGGTGTATTTGCATTTTTATAACATGCATGGTGTAACAGTATAGATTTTGCTTTTTCAGGACTTTGCTTTTAAGTTAACATGAGTTCCTTCAGCATTAACGACAAAATGAGATGTGGGCCTTGAAATACATCTCTTTATTGTTTCCTATATGCCATTTTTTAAAATAACAACTAGGTCATGAATAACAATTCTGCTTTTCTGCAAGAATTCTATGACTGAATGTACAGTGTTCTATATTCTTTCTATAACAAATAGAATTATAACTGAAATAGGCAAGATTTCCTTCTCAGGGTCCCAAAAAGCACTGAATATAATTTTTCAGCATTGTCTAAAGACAAAGTAGTACCTAGTGGATGACAGACCTGCAATTACATGTTGAAGGCAAAAGAACCTCCGTGTTCTCAATTAAATTTCTGTCCTTCTCTGGTTTCTGGGTTTTATAACTGCTTATCACTTTGTACCAGTTTATATGCTACGAGACTTTTATTGATGCTATGGCAACTTGGATTATAAAAAGAATTAAACCTGCTTACTTATTAATCTTCTCAACAGGCAGGAAATGTTGTGAGTGTGCGAGGAAAGGCATCCATTATACAACTCTATTTCTGCCATTTTGAAATGGAAACATTGTCTCTTCCCTCCTAAATAAGAAACACTTCTGCTTATTCTGCAGAACTCAGAAGAGAAACATAGATAAGCATGTTGTCCTCTACGTGAAGGCATGGAAGGAGGGGGAAGGCTGGGAGTGAATTTCTAACTAGACACTATCCTATTCTCCTTGCTTTCTGTGCAGCAAAAAGCAGATTTTTCCTCCTTAAAAATCAAGACTTGAAGCCATGATGACTGGGGAAAACAACTGAGCACATTTCACGAAATTATTTGGAGAAGAAGGTGCAATGTCGTATATTGCTTGAAAGCTATGGAAGCTGCAAACCAGAAAGGTATATTTCCCCTTCATGATATCTACCTTATAAGCATTTATTTAAAAACCTAAAGTATGTTCTGCACAACTAGAGCTATATACTAGCCATTGTTAACCATCTCTGCCTCTACTTGAGATAACTGATGAATGACAAGCATCTTTTTACTTACTTTTCTTAAAGAAGTAGGATCTTGGCTACAATCACAGCCTTTATCTTATCAAAATATTCAGAAATCAGAAGCTTCTACTGTCAAACGCCTATTGGAAAACTGTTCTCTGATGATTTCCTGTTTTTTATTTATTAATGAGAATTGATGGGCTTCACCCACATTGCTGGGTTGCTGGTGTAGCTATTCTTAATTTCTCCCACTGTTTTCTAGTGAAGCCAGTTTAGGCACCAGCTCCAGCTTGTTAAGCCACTGTTAAAAGAAAAAAAAAGTAAGTTAGGTGTGCAGCAACAATGGTACCTGTGTATCAAATCTGTTTTATATTAGCAGCTGCCAAAGAATGCCAATTGCTCATGATAGCTCTGCTTGGAATATTTCTAAAACTGTTGAATCTCTAATGAAATAAAGTCATGCTTCCCAAACCTGTGTGAATTACCCCAAATTGGATAACAGTGGGGTTTGGGGGGAATAACAACACATGGATCCACTACCTAATCAAAAGAAGGATGCTTAAATGACTTAGGTGTTTTACTTACCTTGGGTAAAAAGGACTTTGTGATAAATGATTTTGGGTAATGAAGGAAAAACTTTGGAAAACATTAGAGTAAAAAGTATTGTTTTAGCACTATGCCATTAGGGAAGCTTTCCTAAGGCTCCTTTTTCAAATATGTCACTTAGAAGAGAAAATGACTCCTTTTATTTTGCAGAACAGACAGGAGGCAAACAGCACATGCCATCGCTGACTGAACTGCAAAATCAAAACTGACAAATCCAGGAGGAGGAAGCTGCTATTATAAAGCCAGACACGATCAAAAATGCTATCTTGACTTTCTCAGCTCCTATCTGCACAACAGTCCCAAAGATTCTAGTGATATTACAGTGGATTGTCAGACATGGAGGAAAAGGATAATTTTCCTGATCATCAAGGAAGGAAAATATAGATGGAGAAAAGATACTGCCATGGAAAACTCTTTCCTTTGCCAGGTGTTCTTCTTTCATGGAACAAAGAAAAGTGGGCTATGATTGGTCTCAGGTGAAGTCTGAAGGCAGCAACAACAGGCAGCAGCATTTTTCACTACTACTTATTTAAAAAGAGATGTAAGCATATCCAGAACAGGATACCAGATGAAGTGAGGAGCAAAAATGACCCCAAAATAGCCCAAAAAATAAGTCTCTGTATTTTTCCATGAGTAATGACAATATTAAGGGAAAACATATACACCTGACAGAGAACTAGTCCTGGAGCCAGGACCCAAGTTGTAATGGGCATTACAGTAAACTAAATAGGGTTTAGTTTACAAAGATCAGGTTTATGCTATTGTTTCATCTCCACAAAATAATATTATGCAATCAGTTTTTATCATGAGAAATGCTATCACATTATGTGTACATGGAGGAGATAAATCTCAGTCAAATTTTGCAAAGTACAGAAGGTATACATATACATGTACACATATATGTACATGCACATGAGGTAGACAAACACACCCTAGAAAAAAAGGAGCCAATATTTAGTTACAATTGAAAGTAATTAGTGGATTTAATGGATTTAGGGAAAAGATTTATCCATAGTTCAAGAATATAAAGAAAGAAATACATGAATAAAGCCATAGTTAGGGATTCTTGTAACAGCGATATCTACTTGTTTGTAGGGTGCGCAATGCATCACACAGTTCTGAAGAGGTGCTACAGAACATGCCGGAGTGTAAGTATAAAACTGTTTTATGACTTATTAAAGAAATCATGTCTATTGATCATGTGACTGCTATAAACCTCTAAGTAGTTCAAAGTGTATTCTTGTCGCAAAAATCTGCTTTTTGGATATGATAACTGGCTTTGGAAAAATGGCATCTAAGAGCATGGAAATCTGATATCAAATTAACCATTTTGTTCTTTTATCCTTGGATATTATTTCTCACTTGTCTGCTATTTATATTTTTACTAGTTGAAATGTAGAAATCAAACTATTGCCAGACCATTAAAATTTTGAAGGTATTCAGTCAAATATGTTCTTTCAACTTCAAAACCATACCATAAATATTTTTCCCTTAATTCTTCATCTGGAAACTACATTACAAAATGTGGAGAAGTAGTCAGGCTAAAGGAGAACTATATTCTAATTGCATATTAATTCAAAAAGTAGAAGTAGGGCACATTTGCTTATAAATGAGGACCAAACAAAATTATTCTTGTTTTATTCATGAGCGATATTGCCTGGAGTTTACATGTATTAATGTCCCTTATTTCCCATCCTGTTTGTTACATATCTAGATATTTATATCTTCCATGTACTAAAAAAGCCATATGTGTTCTATTATTGTAGAGCTTGATCCTATTACTGAAACATTGTTTTATTTACCAGTGGCATTAGGAATAGAGCAAGAAGCTTTGCATTTTAGGTACTTCATGGCCAGAAAAGCATCTAGTTATACATTTTTTCCCCATTTTGATTAAAAAAACTTCCATTCCATTCAGGAGCTTACAAACCAAAATAGCTTAATTTGAAAACATTTGCCATTGTCTGTATTTCCAAATGTTCATTATCAATAGATAAAAGTATTTAGACACAAGACAAATGCAAACTATCCCCAATGTTCCATTTAGCAGGTGGATTGTAGGATGATTTCTATTTTTCAGTTGTATTTTTGAAATATTTTCAAAAACACTTGTTACCACACCATCTGATAGGTTCTTTTCCATGTGTTCATCAAAATAAAGCATCTGCTACTCAGCATTACTAGCATGAGACTCATAAGATTCATAGAAAATCAACTCTGTCTGTACACTTAATAATTATAGTAAACTTCTGAAAATTTCCCTAGCTATGCAGAAGTTGTAATGTTATAATTTAGGTTTCAACAATAATAGATTCTAGAAGTTGGATTCAAACAAGGAATAAGCAAATGGTAGATATGATTATATGAAAATCTACAGTTTACTGATGATGAGTAATTTGGATCTAAAGTAAGTACATTACATCTAAGTTGTGCAAGTCGCCACAAAGCAGAAAGTTATGCTGGCTTTTCTGATAGGCCTATTCTACATTAATAATGAGGCCAATGAATAATGCTGGCTTTACAGTTTACACATGGAACAAATTCAAGAAAGTTGTGGAGGGGTTCCTCTGTCTTTGTTTAGTGTCCCACTGAGAATCACCTGTTGGTGGTTGAAAAGAAAGCCATTAATAAGTTTCCCTGAGGCTTATTCCACAGCTAGGGGAAAAATGAATTTTGACAAATCTATGGATTAGGCTCATGGATTTAACTGTCTCTCAATATCTCACACAAGCTAGCTGATTAGTGAGTTGGATGGGAACTTCAGGATAAAACAGAACACAGTCCTCTGCTTCAGAAGGCAGCCCACACCTAGTCAGCATGGCATGGGGAAATTGTCCAATTAAACAGCTGACAGGTGCTGAGTGGGTTGTGATGCAGGATCTCTCCCATTTCATCAGATTATCTACTGAGCATTTGCCAGCTGTTAATTCTGATAACCTGTGAAAGAATTCTAGATCTGTGTTTTTAAAAGAGCATGTAGCCACATTTAAAGATTACCTGAAAAACTGCTGATAAGAGGGAAGCAGGTTCACAATTCACCAAAGATTGCTGCCTCTCCATTTCTGTTATCTCCCCCCTATTTTTAAACAGTGTTTTTTTTCTAAAACAGGGTTAAACCCATTTTTAAAAGTAGACTGCCCCACCCTCACTTCTAGTGAAACAGGACTTCTCTACTCAGTAGTGGCTTTATTGACTTTGCATTTTTCCCACCATCCTGGAAGAAGGAACAATTTCAAGTTGCTTTGAAGCTATTAACATACAGCCAGAGCCCAAAACACAGTATCCAAGAAGAAGCATACTACAGAGGGAAATTAATGATAATTCTTCAAAGTCTCTCTAGAGCAGCGGTTCTCAACCTATGGGTCGCGACCCCATTTGGGGTCGATCGCCAATTTCTCGGGGGTCGCCAAAGGCAGCGATTCGCCATTTTTCGCGGTGCCGTGCACGCGCGCTGCGCATGGGGGCGGCACCGTGCACGCGCACCGCGTGTGGGGGGGCGCGTATGCGCACCACGCATAGGGGCGGTGCTGCGCATGCGCGCCATGTGTGGAGCCCCGCCCCCATGCGCGCGGCCCGGCGCATGCGCAGAACGTTTGTGTGACGGGGGTCGCCGTCACACAAACGTTGAGAAGCACTGCTCTAGAGACTTTATTTTTAAATAGAATTTAAAAATAAAAAACTGTGAGACGCTTGTTACATTCTTAAACATTTCAGAAAAATAGACAACAATTTCAGATCGGTGCATTATAATAATAATAATAATAATAATAATAGTAAAGTTGGAAGGGACCTTGGAGGTCATCTAGTCCAACCCCCTGCTCGGGCAGGAAACCCTACACCATTTCGGACAAATGGCTGTCCAGTCTCTTCTTAAAAACTTCCAGTGTTGGGGCATTTACTGCTTCTGGAGGCAGGCTGTTCCACTGATTAATTGTTCTCACTGTCAGGAAGTTTCTCCGTAGTTCTAGGTTGCTTCTCTCCTTGATTAGTTTCCACCCATTGCTTCTTGTCCTGCCTTCAGGTGCTTTGGAGAATAGCTTAATTCCCTCTTCTTTATGGCAGCCCCTGAGATATTGGAACACTGCTATCATGTCCCCCCTTGTCCTTCTCTTCGTTAAACTATGCAATGATATTTCTCAAAGTAGAAGTAAATCTATGTGTCAAAGTAATGTGAACCAAATATTCACCTCCAAAGGTATTAGTGTTTCAGGTGACGGGTCTTCAGTCAAACTGCTATAGAGCAGTATCCAAGTTCTAACCAAAAAGTATTATTCATAGAAAGAGATAGACAGTAAGATTCCAATAAATTCAAATTGGTACAAAACTGGGCAAGAAACAACAGTAGGCTCAGCAGCTTAATACTGAAAACTTTAATGTCTGCCAGGAGCAATGTGTTCTCATTGCAGATGGCAAATCAAATGACTAAACTATAGTCTTTGTGAGATCAGTCTGTGACCTTTGTGTTTGCTGTATCCAGGAATTAAAGGACTCATAATAGATCTACAGATATATAAACTCCTTTTCTTGCTTTTAGAATGGGTATTGATTTCCCATATACGATGGCTATGGCTAATGGTTAAAAACAACAAATTCATTTTTTTGAATAATTTATTTCCTGTTCCTCAGTTTGAAAATGTTCAGCTAAAGCCCAAAGACTGAGGTGGAGTCCAAGTTGGTTAATGGAGAAAATAGCTTTGTCATCAGCATAAAGAAGTGTGAAAATTAGTTTTTGAGAGAAGGTAAAATTGTATTTGGAAATAACCTGTAGAATTCCTATAACATAACAATAAAAGGGGGAAGGGGGCAGAATGAACCCCTGCTTAGACACATTTTTGTGTGAGGATAAAGTTGCTAGTGTATATTGATATTGTACTTAACTTATATGGAAGTATTCTGATAGTAACTTTACAGCCAGATAGTAATATCAACCACAGTCCCCAATGATCAACAGAGGAGTATATACTTGCCATACTTGTTCTCAGGAGATCCAATAAAAGGTTGCCTTCAGGAATCTAAGTGCTGCAGATGGATTCCTTAATCAAAGACTGATCCATTCTAAAGCCAGCTTATTCTACAATAAATATTTCATTTAACTACTAGCCAAACTATCAATCTTATGTATAGATGCCAACATGTCTTTTATTTATTAAGAGGAGCAGGTTAATTGTTGATAATTGCATATTTTATTTTCATGTAATTAGTGCTAAACTAAAGCAAAAACCAAAAGGCATTTAGTGATTTTTTGATTATCACTTTTTTTCTGAGAAAATTTCTGGTTCTTCAACTCTTTTAACCTTTTCTACTATTAATTCCTTCCTAGAACTTTGTATAATCTGAATGAGCTGTACATTCAATCATCATTAATTATTTGGTATATATTAGTCCTGAGATACTTTTCTGACAGCTACTTTTTCTATTGGGTTGTATAATTTAACAGTTAAATATCTAAATAACTGCATAGGTTTTGAAATACTTCTATTCAATTAGAAAAATCTGTCCTTTGGTTTTACTTATGCTGTAATTAGCTAAGCATACTTGTTTTTCTTTAACCAGAAATAAATATAAACTTTTCTCTTTTTAAAGTCTAATGTCTTTTTATATTTTTTGAAAAGGAAAAATGGTTGCATTTAACCGCCCAAATTTTGCCCTTTTCTGTTTCTTTGCATAGAGCATTTTCTTTATTTGACAAACAATAACTTAATAGTTCTGTCTTTTAATTTTCTTTTTAAAGGAATAATTCAATTGAAGAAAGGGAAACATCAATAACAATGCTATGGTAAGCATATAAATAGAATGAAAGTTTATAAATTATATATATAAAAACATGACCTAACAATTCTTTAAATAATGGAGATAAAAATTCCCAATGATACTGACATATGAATTTAAGTATGCTATATGCAATCTAGTTCTTTTTGGTATTTCATGTTTATTAAGAAATTACCCCGAGTTTCTGTTACCTTTTGTTCATTTGCTTGCTTTTTACTTTATTGTTATACCTGCAAAAAAAACAGTTTTTATTGTTGCTTCTGTTACATACTTTGCATTTGCTCTGGGTGCCAAACTTCCAGAGATGAAAAAGGCCCTTGGGAAGAGTTCTACATAATATCCTCTCTTGGGTTATTTAATTAAAGTGTGGGAAGCTGCAGATTGCAGAAGATATGGTTGCACAATGAAAAAGAAGAACATTACATCATTCTCACCATGAGAATTACACCTGTTTTTTTTCTTCCCCATTGAGTAACTTTGAAAAAAAATGAAACACAAATTATAAATAAATTAAATAATGGTAGTATCCTGTGAATAAATCAATATGGCTTATATCAAAATTCATTTCAGCCAATCTAATCTTTTTGCTTTATTAGTTCCTAATGGATTTTGTTTATGTTTAGTTGCATAGTCACAGAGGTGACTTCACCTATTGAGTCCTTCCAATTTACTTGGGATAAGGAGATTTTGTTGCAGATGTTGTTGGTGTCAAACGTATTGTCATAGGATATAAGTTGTTCCAAGTAAAGCTGCCTTTGGCAGTTGATTGATGGTGATTTTTGTCAATGATAGTGTTTAAGTGATGCTACAGATGTTTTGGGATTACACCCAAGCTGAGTATCACTATTAGTAATGTGAGTTCTGGTCCCACTTTTGGATTAGCTAGGTGACTTTGAGCTAATCATTGTCTTTCATGAAACTCACTACACAGGGTTCTGGTTGTGGGGGAAAATGAGAGAAGAAATACTAGGATGTTCACTGCACTGTCTATAAACATAACAAGTTATAATAATAATAATAATAGTAAAGTTGGAAGGGACCTTGGAGGTCATCTAGTCCAACCCCCTTCTCGGGCAGGAAACCCTACACCATTTCGGACAAATGGCTGTCCAGTCTCTTCTTAAAAACTTCCAGTGTTGGAGCATTTACTGCTTCTGGAGGCAAGCTGTTCCACTGATTAATTGTTCTCACTGTCAGGAAGTTTCTCCTTAGTTCTAGGTTGCTTCTCTCCTTGATTAGTTTCCACCCGTTGCTTCTTGTCCTGCCTTCAGGTGCTTTGGAGAATAGCTTAATTCCCTCTTCTTTATGGCAGCCCCTGAGATATTGGAACACTGCTATCATGTCCCCCCTTGTCCTTCTCTTCGTTAAACTAGACATATCCAAATCTAGCAACCGTTCCTTATATGTTTTAGCCTCCAGTCCCCTAATCATCTTTGTTGCTCTTCTCTGTACTCTTTCTAGAGTCTCAACATCTTTTTTACATCGTGGTGACCAAAACTGGATGCAGTATTCCAAGTGTGGCCTTACCAAGGCATTGTAAAGTGGTATTAATACTTCACGTGATCTTGATTCTATCCCTCTGTTAATGCAGCCTAGCACTGTGTTGGCCTTTTTGGCAGCTGCAGCACACTGCTGGCTCATATTTAGGTGATTGTCTACTAGGACTCCGAGGTCCCTCTCACAGTTACTACTATTGAGCATGGTGCCACCTATGCTGTACTTGTGCATTTGGTTTTTCTTGCCTAAATGTAGAACCTTGCTTTTTTCACCATTGAATTTCATTTTGTTAGTTAGTGCCCAGTGTTCAAGTCTGTCCAGATCCTTCTGTATCTTAAGCCTGTCTTCTGGAGTGTTGGCTATTCCTGCCAGCTTGGTGTCATCTGCAAATTTGATGAGTTCCCCATCTATCCCTTCATCCAAATCGTTGATGAAGATGTTGAAGAGTACTGGGCCCAGAACAGAGCCCTGGGGCACCCCACTACACACTTCCCTCCATATAGATGCAGTTCCATTGAGGACCACTCGCTGAGTACGGCCGGTCAGCCAGCTACGGATCCATCTGGTGATGGTTCTGTCTACCCCACATTTTTCTATCTTGTCAAGTAGTAGGTTGTGATCTACTTTATCAAATGCCTTACTGAAGTCCAAGTAAATTATGTCCACAGCATTCCTCTGATCCACTAATTTTGTCACTTGGTCAAAGAATGCAATAAGATTTGTCTGGCATGATTTATTTTTGACAAACCCATGTTGGCTTTTAGTAATGACTTTGTTTGCCTCTAGGTGTTCGTTGATTCATTGTTTGATTATCTTTTCCAGGATCTTCCCAGGTATTGAGGTCAGGCTGACAGGTCTGTAATTTCCTGGATCCATTTTTTTTCCTTTTTTGAGGATGGGAACTACATCAGCTCTTTTCCAGTCCTCTGGTAGTTCCCCTGTGTTCCAGGATCTTTGAAAAATATGGTTCAGTGGCTCCGATATCACATCTGCCAGTTCCTTGAGAACTCTGGGGTGTAATCCATCTGGTCCTGGCGATTTGAACTCATCTAGGCTGGACAGGTGCTCCCTAACCATTTTCTTGCCTATCTTAACTTGTGTTTCTGTTTTGTTTTTTATGGCACTATTTTTAATAGGTTGGTCTGTTTTTTCCCTTTGTGTAAAGACAGATGCAAAACACGAGTTAAATAGTTCTGCTTTCTCCCTGTTGTTTGTCACCTTCTTGCCACTTCCACCCACTAATGGACCAATCGTTTCCTTCACTTTTTTCTTGTTTTTTACATGTTGAAAGAAGCTTTTTTTGTTATTTTTGACTTTGGTCGCAAGCCTTAGTTCATTTTGAGCCTTGGCTTTCTTCACTTCATCTTTGCAGGCTCGGGCTATTTGCTGATATTCTGACTTAGTTATGTTCCCCTCTTTCCACTTTCTATACTTGTCCTTTTTATCTTTCAATTTGTCAGAGAGTTCTTTATGCAGCCATGCTGGTTTCTTTTGAGAGCTGTTGTTTTTCCTCTTTGTTGGTATTGTGCTAGACTGTGCTTTTATTATCTCATTTTTCAAAATTTCCCAAGCTTCTTGAGTTGTTTTCCCCTTGAGGATTCTCATCCATGGAATCCTTCCCAAGCTTATAAAAGACATACACAGGTAATCCCCGAGTTACAAGTGTTCATTTAGCAAATGTTCGAAGTAATGTGGTAAGTGCCCATTTGTTTACGAAAAAGTCCCAAAATCATGAACATTGTTGCATCATGGTAGTTGTTCACCCTTACAAATGACTGCAGTGGCATTGCAACATTCACCCTGGCTATTCCCTCACTCCCCCCACCTCGGTCTCCCTAGGCACTAGGTCTGTGGATCAAGAGATCCTTTGCATTCTTGGCTGTTCAAGGCCTTCAATGAGTTTGCAGAGAATGGAGGTCTAAAGTAATGCAAGATCATATGTGATCTCATGGTAGATTAGGCCTCAGTTCTCTGCAATAGAGAATGGAACAGAAGCTGAAGGACGCTTCTACAGGTTCCCGGAGGCCCAATCCAGGCATCAGAAGCTGTTTCCCTGCCACTGTCACCCAGAAAGAAGGCCAGGGGATGCTTCCACAGGCCTCCAGAGGCATTTGGAAGCCTTTTCCAGGCCACTGCCACCCAGAAAGGAGGCTGGGGAATGCTTCTGCAGGCCTCCAGATGTCCATTCTGAAACTCAGAGGCCTCGTCCAGACCTCCAAGGCCCAAAACAGAGGCAAGGGGAGGCTTTTGTGTGGCTCTGGAGGTCCACTGTGGGTTTCAGAGGCCTGCTCTTGCTGGGAGGAGAGAAAGAAACAGAGAGGCTGCAGAGAAACATATCTTCACAAGGTAAGAATTGGATGGAGGAACAATTGTGGGGAACCCAGAGAATGCAACATGAAGTATCTCAGTGGGGGGCTTTGGTGGTCTGAAGCAGATGGCTGTTCCATCACTAGCCCCCCCCCATGGCCTTCTCCACCCTGAGATACTTCATGTTCACTTAATGAACCATGCATTCGCCCACGCATCAAATTAGCAAATTAGCATTTAAGGTATGAGATTCACTCCTCCATTACAGGCTCCATTATATTCATAACTCGAGGACTACCTGTATATATATACATATATACATATAAATTCAAAATTTGTGGCTGGCAAAGAGTTAGTGGAAGACTAGTATAGCTATTTCAGGCTCATTAGCCCTCATCAGCTAGTCACACCCTTTAGGGATTTGAACCTGGGCAGTCTACCAAATATAAATCTGCCTCACCCAACAGATAAGATATATATCCTCCCTGGTTTCTGCTGACAGGAGTAAGGGGAACCTGTGGCTCAAAAGGGTAATACAGCTGCCTAACATGCAAGCTGCCCAGGTTCGAATCCCTGAAGGATGTGACTAGCTGATGAGGGCTAATGAGCCTGAAATAGCTATACCAGTCTCCCACTAACTCTTTGCCAGCCACAAATTTTGAATTTATAGTGTTCACAGTATGTGATGTCTGCCTGCAATACATGCTCCTTGATTGGAGCAAAATGCAGAACAGACTGATTTATATTTGGTAGAATGGGTGCCTCACCCAACAGATAAAATACAGTATATACATACACACACACAAATATATATATATATATATATATATATATATATATATATATATATATATATATATATACACAGTTAAGAAAATTAAAAACATGAGCCCTGGGAATATTCATGGCAAAGAATAAAATGAACACCAGGGTAAAGATAAAACTATAAAAGTTTAATTAAAAAGCGCCAAGCTTTCGCCGTCACCTGCCGGCATCCTCAGGGCTAGTGCGCCAGGAAGTGTGAGAGTCTTTTTATAGGTATGTCAAAGCCTGCGCACGGCTCTTCGACCTCGTCACCGGGCCGGATTGATTCAATTGCGTAGGACTGGTCTGTTCTTTCCTGTTCCTTTCAGTTACGTGTCTCTCCTCATCCATCCTGTTTTCCTTTAACTTTGGGGTGAGTGGATAAGAGTCTCTATTATTTCGGTGGTCTCTATGCTTTAGTTCTTTCCCCCCGGGTGCGGGTAGCAGTACGTATTTCATGTTCTTTTCACAATCATCGTTTACCCAGTTACTCCTTCTGCGGTAACTTCCTCCTTTGGTTTTAATGCTTTCACTTTCTACACAACTCTCATCCGGGTGATCTTGTAAGTTGTTGCAAGTTGGTTGTGACTTAATGATGGCCTGGGGTTGGGAGGTGAGTTGTTTAGTTGCGGGGGGGGGGTGTGGTTTTCTAACTGCCGTTGTACTTAATTGTTTTGCGTAAACCATGCTGCGGGTAACTGGTCTGGGGGGGGGTGGTAGCGTAATCGCATTCCCCTTGATTGCCCCAGCACTTTTCTCCCATTTTCCTTCTCTCTCCTACATTGCCGGTATCTGCGCATGTCTCACGGAGATCCCCAGGACTCACATCGCGAATCCCTCCCCTCCGTCCTCCCCCTCGCTCCAGTCTATTCCTTTCTTTCTCCCCAATGCCATTCACGGGTCCATCGCCAGTCACACTCCGCAATTCCCACTGCTTTGCGCACGTCATGCTACGGGTAACCGGTCGGGGGGGGGGAGCAGCAGCAGCGAGACTACATTCCCCTTGGTTGTTACAGCACTTTTCTCCCATTTTCCTTTTCTTTCCTACGTTGCTGGTGTTTACGTAAGTCTCACGGAGGTCTTCGGGGTTCACAGATGGGGAGCGTGATGGTCCGGTCTCCTGCGCTTCATCGACTTCGCGAGTCTCCCCCCTCCGTCTTCCCCTCCGTTCCGATCTATTCTTTTCTTTCTCCCTAGTGGCATTCCCAGATCTATCATTAGTTACGCTTTGCAGCTCCCACTCCCCCAGTCCGGCTATCGGGATTCTGGGTCTTAATTTTCACCGTTCCTTTGGTTCTTTGGGGTTGGTTCGAGACCACGAATACCCAAGGTACTGTGACTAATGCAAAGGGAGATACAACTAGTGAAAGGGGGGAAGAATTTCTAAATACAACGACCTACCCATATATAGAAAGGAATGCACTAGCCAACTCAGAAAGAGAGGAAAGATCCCCCCGCTCGGCTAGGATAGCCAGACTGGGGGAGTGGGAGCTGCAAAGCGTAACTAATGATAGATCTGGGAATGCCACTAGGGAGAAAGAAAAGAATAGATCGGAACGGAGGGGAAGATGGAGGGGGGAGACTCGCGAAGTCGACGAAGCGCAGGAGACCGGACCATCACGCTCCCCATCTGTGAACCTCGAAGACCTCCGTGAGACTTACGTAAACACCAGCAACGTAGGAAAGAAAAGGAAAATGGGAGAAAAGTGCTGTAACAACCAAGGGGAATGTAGTCTCACTGCTGCTGCCCCCCCCAGACCGGTTACCCGTAGCATGACGTGCGCAAAACAGTGGGAATTGCGGAGTGTGACTGGCGATGGACCCGTGAATGGCATTGGGGAGAAAGAAAGGAATAGACTGGAGCGAGGGGGAGGACAGAGGGGGGGGATTCGCGATGTGAGTCCTGGGGATCTCCGTGAGACATGCGCAGATACCGGCAATGTAGGAGAGAGAAGGAAAACGGGAGAAAAGTGCTGGGGCAATCAAGGGGAATGCGATTACGCTACCCCCCCCAGACCAGTTACCCGCAGCATGGCTTACGCAAAACAATTAAGTACAACGGCAGTTAGAAAACCACCCCCCCCGCAACTAAACAACTCACCTCCTAACCCCAGGCCATCATTAAGTCACAACCAACTTGCAACAACTTACAAGATCACCCGGATGAGAGTTGTGTAGAAAGTGAAAGCATTAAAACCAAAGGAGGAAGTTACTGCAGAAGGAGTAACTGGGTAAACGATGATTGTGAAAAGAATATGAAATACGTACTGCTACCCGCACCCGGGGGGAAAGAACTAAAGCATAGAGATCACCGAAATAATAGAGACTCTTATCCACTCACCCCAAAGTTAAAGGAAAACAGGATGGATGAGGAGAGACACGTAACTGAAAGGAACAGGAAAGAACAGACCAGTCCTACGCAATTGAATCAATCCGGCCTGGTGACGAGGTCGAAGAGCCGTGCGCAGGCTTTGACATACCTATAAAAAGACTCTCACACTTCCTGGCGCACTAGCCCTGAGGATGCCGGCAGGTGACGGCGAAAGCTTGGCGCTTTTTAATTAAACTTTTATAGTTTTATCTTTACCCTGGTGTTCATTTTATTCTTTGCCATATATATATATATATATATATATATATATATATATATATATATATATATATATATATATATTTGTGCGTCTCTGTGCCACACAAATACACACGCATACATATACATATGCCAAACTTTCATTTCTTAGACAATTAGTAAAAATTATGCATACTGTATTTTTAGTTTTCTAGGCTTTACTTTCCATGTCAGAAAGTTTCATGGTTTTCTATTCAGTTGCAAAATATGTTTTTTGTCTTTATAGCAAATGCAAGATTTGAAAAATGCAAGTTTTTCTGAAAAACAGCTTTTTAAAGCTGTTCCTTTGAAATACAAGTTTGTAATCAGAGGTTCAGTTTATTTCATTATAATTAGAACTAGGAAACTAGGAAAAGAACTAGGAAAATTCACCTGCAAACAAATTTGGGTGTTAAAAGTTTATATTATATTGGCTTCCGGTTTGCAATTGTAGTGTTGGTGGACGTGTGGAGTGATTGTTCTCTCCACCGTCCAGTTTTCTCCTGCCAGGGGACCCTGAAGAAGATCGGAAGTTGCCTTGTAGGGATGACGAGTGAGAAGAGGACCCCCATGTGATCGTGGAAGGGCGGCAGTCCTCCTGTTTGATCTGGAGCAGCTCTTCAAACTGACAGGGAAAAGATTGGCCATCAACATGGCCCTTCACTAAACTGCTGACAGCTGAGGCCAAATTTACCAACAAGCACTTTGAAAGGAATGCAGAGGAATTGGGTGAGGTCTTACCTTCTCTGTACCCCAAGTACTTTCCTGTAAAAATTCTTGAAATTTCTTCCCCCATGAGGAAAGAGGGAAAGGAACTTTTTCCTCCCACTCTCTAAAATGGCAGAGTCTGATAACCCAGGGGAAACAAAGCATTGAAAAAAAAACAACTTAATATAATTGGATTTACATTTTTTGGGGGGAATTTGGGGACCCAAAAAGTTCCTACTCTTACTGGGACCTGCTATTTTATTCTATTGGCAAAAAAGAATTTAAATTGGATAAGAACCTAGCCTGGGATCTGAAAAAGACTTTAAATGCTATCAGGGACATCTTGTGATGAAGCTTGGTACAACAATTTATTATTTCTGACAAAGAGACTTGCTCACAGCCAGACCTGACCTTGGTATTATCTATAAGAGATTTAACGCTGAGAGAGCAGCTGGGCAGTAAAATTGGTCTCTAGGAACCGTGGAGGTGAACATTTACCGACTCTTGTTTAATAAACAGCCTTCATTAGAAAGACCATCTACAACTATGCCAGAAATGGAGGAGGACCAGCAAAAAATCTTGGCTATGCTAAAATCTATACTTGAAACTATTCTTACAGCCAATGAGACAATGAGATCTAACCTGAAAGACCAAGGTGCCAGCCCAGATGTACAAAGCAAAACCTTGATTGCAACTAAAGAACCAACAATCCAAAAAACAGCAGAAGTGGAAGAAGTGAATACCAAGACAGAGGGCTTTAAAGATCAACAAGTACAGTTCACTGAAAATCAGACAATGAAACAACAACTTTAAAAATGGAAATGACTTTCTATACAAGCCAGAAGAAATCTGAGAAAGAAGAAGACCAGATCGAGTTGAAGACAACTATACCAGAGCAAATATGGGATCTGGGCCATGAGGGCGACAACCTAATGATTATAAATGGGCCAGTTCTTCCAGAAAATTGGCAACTAGATGGTCTCCTTTAATTCAAGTAACATACACAAGAATGAAGGGAGATCTATTCAATGATTTAAAAGCATGGGTATGGAAGCCTGATTGGCAAAAGAAGAAAGCTAGAATTAGGTTGAAAAACAGGGGTCTTTTGATTTACTAGAGAGGATCCTAAATTGCCAACCAATGGGCTAAAGGAAGATTTTGAGACAAGGGGAAATTTGATTATTAGATTTAAAATATTTGGAAAATAGTAAAAAAATAAGGGATTAATCTGTTTAATACTGAGGACTTAAACTTACAAGGGAAATGAAAGCTAACTATTAGGAAATAGGTTTGAACTATTGATTAGCCCAGATAATATAGATGATGGACTTGAGCTAGCAAAGGATACTCTATTATTAAGGTGGTGATGTGCTACGGTGATAAATAGAAAACGTTTATGAAATAGAATAAGAATATATTTAAGTAAGTAATATGTGCATTTTAGACATTATAATCTTTATGAAGTGAGACAAAGGAAATTTGGGTTACCCAACAGTCAAATACTATGGATATTAAAGATTAAATTGGAGTACTGTAATTAAAAACTAAAAATTAGGTAAAACTTAATAACAGGACATGGAGTGTTTATGAAGATCTATTAAGATATATATATATATATATATATATATATATATATATATATATATATATATATATATATATAAGCAAAAAAATGTATTGATAAATGTGATAATGAAGTTTCCACTGAGTTTGATACAATTAGAAATTTACTAGCTTAAATACGATATACTAAATGTTAAGGGAAATAGAGAAGAAACATTTAATGATGTAACCTGAGATATGTACTAAATATTTTGTAATTGAACTATTGATTAACCCAATCACCACATTGCCTTCCAAATACTCAAATGTAAAACTGGAAAACTAATAAAATATTATATAAAAAATGTTTATATTATACTGCATGATTGTGACTAGTCTATTTGAATTTGAAAGACATAATAAACACAAGAAATAGACCGTTGTGACACACGGTATGAAAAATAAAATATATAGTTTATCACTAAATAGAAACTTTGTAATTATAAAGAGGTGAAGAAACAAATAATTCATCTAATAATTTGGATCTAATTATGTCTTTATGTCTTTCTAAAATCTAATTTTCATGAATAAATTAATAAATATTTGTGTGAATTCCTTTCTCAATTTTTATACATACATAGATACATACATAATTCTGAATTACACACACTTTCTAAATTTAAAAGTTGTACAAATGCTTGTCGGAAGAAGCATAAAATGAAAACCCAAGTTGGAACAAAACAGTAAATGAAATGTTCTGTCAGAATGGTTTGTATAAGCTGTGTTCCAATGGAACAAAATTTCAAATCATATCGGTATTTTTGGGTTCTCATAGAACAACAACAACAAAAAGTTTTTAACTCATTCAGTTGAAACCTGATTACCTCTCCTCAATTTAATTTTTTTTCCCCAATTTAGGCCAACTTTTTTACAATGTTAATACTATGATAAAATCACCATACCGTGGTGACTATAGGAAGTATTTTCTTTCTGCAGTAAAACTGGTATCTTTGTATTCTAAAAACAACCTGGCAAATATGACTGCTTGTGAAAAGGCATCAGTCTGCAGAAGATACAGTGTATTCAGTGGTGGGATTCAAATATGTGAACAACTGGTCCTCTGTGTGGATGACGCTTCTGGAAGTCCATTCTGGGCCTGGGCAACAAAAAATTAGCTACCGATTCTGCCGAAGTGGTACCAACTGGCTGAATCCCACCACTGCGTATATCTTCAATAGTCCTTTCCATGACTCTTTGTATATATCAGTTTTGAACCAATATATATCAAACTCAATTCTTAAACACCCAACTGAAATTTTACAGACAGTTTCTCACTTCTCCCCATTTGCATTGTTGATTGCTTGGTCTTGGTTGAATAATAACTAATATAGTAAAAGAATATTTACATAAGGTAATATTCCAAGTATTGAACTCTTCCTAGGCCATTCTTTTTTGTTAATTAGAGCAATAGCCATATCATTCTTACCTTTCTCTGCCTTGCTCTTCTTATTCAATCCAGAAACATCCTCTCTGTTTTATTTCCAAACAAAATGGTACTGGGAAAATTGTCCTCCCATTTCATACATATTGATGTGTATAATGTGACAAATTGTATTTTTGCCGTTTCTCTTTGCAAAAAATAATTTTTAAAATATTAAAACAAATTCCCATTTTAAAATAACTGTCCACTCCTCCAATTAAAAATATAGATTAGACTTTGTCTTCTAAACATTGTTTTTTTATTTCAACAGAGAATCATTCTTAGTTCTTTGAAGTCAAAATATTATTAGGGCAGAAGAGTTTGTAACATGTTTTTCAACTAACATATCTTTTATACTGAAAAAGTGTACTTTTTTTCTTTTCCAATGACAATTTCTTAATATTAAAAATAAAAATCTCCATGGACAAATTTTTTTGGGGGGGGGTAGTCTTGGCTTAGCAAGACTAAGTCAAATAGAAGACTGGGATATTCATTGGAAATGGGGAAAATAATATCAAAGGGACAGATGTTCCTGGGCAATCAAAATCATGCCCTTTATATGTGTCAAAAAGGGGAAAGGCTTCAATTGCCTTTAATTGCATTTGTCATTTTGAAACAGCTGAGTTTCCTCCTCTGGAGGTCCCTGATTTTAATCTTCTTTTTATTCTTCAGGGCCAAATTACAGCTTTGCCCCATTGGCTCCTCAGTCAAGCACATAGTGTCAAGGGCTGACTTTCAAAAGATTGCAGAAGGGGCTGTTCTGCTATGCATAAAATCCAGAATCAGGTTGTCTATGAATGAGTCATCACTGTGTTCCACTTAAACATGTGTTGCACTACATGTGAGAGGCAGCCCCCTTTGGCTATGTTCTATTTCTACAATGGGCAGCATTCCATACCAGGCCAGGTGGCATAGCTATCTGAAGCCTACCAAGTCTCCTTGGCACTGCAGTATTATTATGTTTAAGGGGGAATTCTGACTTAGCAATAGCACTTAGACTTATCTGCCTCCCCATAATGCTTTACACCACTTTCATTCATTGGCATTTTAAAACAATATCAAAAAGTTATTGAAGTTATACAATTTTTGGTCAACGTAACATTAGCGTAAGATACCAAATGGAGTGTATTAAGTTATTTTCATTATATAAAAAAACCTTTAAAGATTTGAATGTAAGGCCAAAACTCAAAAAGTATGGTAGTTTGTAAATTTTACAAAAAGATGAAAAAAAAAAAAAAGAAACAAGGAAGAACACCTTTAAAAATAATGTAGGTAAATATTTTTTTTTCTCTCTTTGTACTCCCACCAGTTTGCAGTACTTTTTGATGTAAGTTTTAGAAACTATATTCTATATTAATGTAAATTTGGAATGGTATATGTGTATGGGTATATATGGGTATATATGGGTGTGTGCATGTTTGTGTGTGGAAAGTTTACAAATTGATTAAATAAATATATTTATACATATATGTATACCTATACCCATACAAATATACATACAATATATACTGTATAATATACATATATCTCTTATTTGTTTATTTATTTATTTTGTAAACTGTGCATCAGTGATACTGGAAGGTGAATAATATCAAATAAAATTAAAAACAATTACTTCATATATGCAAATTTAAAATATATAGCAGCCAAGAAAAACAATATAAAAAAGCATCAGCTGTGTTAATATAGCCAGGAAATGGGTCCTTTCACTTACTTAGAAACAAGTCTTTAGTGCCTTATGAAAGGCCAGCTATGTTAGGGCTATCATGATCCTAGAAAGAAGTTGTTCCATAGGGTGGGCAGTATGGCATAAAACACATTACTGAGCCCCATAAATTATTATTCATATTTTCCAAGTTATATTCAAAATCTGATATTGTCAGTGCTATGACTTTTTTCCAGTACTGGAAAGCATGTATTTTAATAAATTATGATGTTTGTTTATTGATGTACTCTGGAATTTTACCTAATTTAAAAAAAGTAGTTTCATTTTAAATTCTATGATGTGTATATCTTTCCAGTACTTTGGGGCTTTTCTAAATACCATTATATATGGTAGAATATTTCCAGTATAATTTTATTTGTTGATAACAGAGTACTACAGTGTTCAGAGTACTGTATCCAGACAAGAAAACTATGACATGTGCAGAAATACATGTCACATGATTCAGAATAAGCCATATTTTCTCTTTATGGAAGACTTCACCTATTAATATGTCCTTGGCACATTCTGACATAAGAAATATATAATCCACATCTTATTTTTGATTCCTTAACTTTCTTTTGTTTCTTTGTTTTATCTAAGAAACTAAGTTTTTTTATAGTCAAAGTACATATTATATGACAATGTTCTGAGGGTATTTAAAAGGCAGATCTGATGTTTTTGTTTGCTTTATTTTCTTCCCATCTATATAAATGCCAATGGGTATGCATTATGTAATTATTTCAATAATTCCTTCCATAAGTTCTGATAGAAGAGTCATGGTGGCACACTGGTTAGAATGCAGTATTGGAGGCTAATTCTGCCCACAGCCAGGAGTTCGATCCTGATCAGCTCAAGGTTGACTCAGCCTTCCATCCTTCTGAGGTCAATAAAATGAGGACCCAGATTGTTGGGACAATATGCTGACTCTATAAACCACTTAGGGCTGTAAAGCACTATGAAGCTGTATATAAATCTAAGTGCTATTGCTATATCATATTTTCTTCTCAAGGTCGAAGATGTATATTGACTATTAGGTTCAAGGTAGTTTATTATTTGTTACATTCAAGGTGGTGATTATCAATATTCCAAAGGAACTTTTAGCTGTTCCTTAGCTCTAGCATTAAGGTCTAAGCTGTATATCCATTTGATGACAAATCAATCGGAAGTCAGTTTCTAGCAGCAAGATGAAATGGCATGTAATCATGAACCTATGAAGTTATTAAGCCTACATTTTGACATATAACCAGCTGTGTTCCAACTAATTAGGGTAGCTTTGTTCTGATGGGCCTCATATCACTCCTCTATATGCCCTGAGGAGAATAATTTATTCTTCTTGGAACTGCATTGAACAAGTAAGTTTGGAAGTCAGATTCTTCTCCAAGCTGTTGTCAGCTAGGCCAGGCTGAGGGATAAGAGATGTCAGTAGGGAGGCTTGCTGTTTTAAAATAAGTTCCAAAGATCTATTAATTGAGTATAATAATTGGGGTGGGGAGAGAGAAATGATGGTTGCATTCTCTCTGCATTTAAGCACTGGTTTCTGTAATAATTATCCTGTGCTCTTGAAAAATGAAAAGAGTGTAAGCCTTAAGCAAGTGAGCAGAATATAGCTGAATCAGTGACTGGACTGCAGTGTCTTTAAAAATTCTACAAGGAAAAACACTATATTTTTATATCAAAGTGTTTTCTGTCATCCTAAACATTTTCTGCTTAGGCAAAAAGTGATATAAATCTAGATTTATCTGCTTGGAATGACAGTTTAAAGCTTGCTTGTCAGATTTATTACTTTTTGCCAATATGTAAGATTCTTGGCAAACAGGCTATTTAAAGAGATAGAGAACAAAATCTGGTTCTATTGAAGCATTCTAGCTGTACCCCAGACTGATTTTAGTTTATGCACACACACGCGCATGCACACACACACACACACACACGTACACACACACACACACACACACACCTGATTGTTATTATGAATTTTGATCTACTGAAGGCAGCAAACATACCTAATAATCCTGCCTCCTATTTTGTCCACAACAACAAATCTGAGAATTGGGGTGGGCTGGGAGAGAGTGATTTGCCAAGTAATAATAACAATGAAAATATCTATGATTAAAATTATTGTTAAATAGTAAAACTTATTAAAAAGGCATTTTTGAAAAAAGAAGTCCTGGAAACATGAATGTCAACGCTGCTAACATTGGATGTTCTTGCTTTCACAACAGATGGAAATGCAGCCATTTTCTCTATTGTTTTTAGAATTAGTTGATGCTGGGAAGGGGAATAGGGATGAGAGTCCAGCTAGTCATAACCATAATAACTTAGCCGTAGGAATCCAAGGACCTTGGGCCCAGAGCTGATAGGGTTTTGGTGGGCTGGAGAGCTGGGGAGAAAGCCACACTTTAAGCTAATTGGGAATGTGATTTATGACTGTTTATTGGAGGAGGGAATTGTACTTTGTTACTTTGTATGCAGAGGAGTGGAATTTAGTTTTTGGTTTCAGCTATGTAGTGCTGATACTTTGTTTCTCAAATAAAAGATTCTTGAAGGTAAACAATGCCTTGAAGTTCTTTTGAAGAGTTTTATCTGTTGGAACCATGATAATGCTGCAATTAGAAGTATATGAGGAAACTATGAGCTATAAAACGTAATATATTTGAATTCCATTGAGCTCCACTAATCTTCTAAATAAAAATATATAGCATTGTATTGAAATTTCTATCACTAATAAGTCATTTAAACCACATAGTCCACTGCTAGCCAATATATGCTTGATATGTGCCTGTGTGTGTGTTTACCCACAGGATAAATTCTGAATTAGTGTGAAAAAAATTACTTCAAAATTCCTTATAGAATTATTTGGAATATCTGAGCTTGACTTTATATCTGAGCTTCTTTCATTATTCCAAGTGATGAAAGTGTACCATTATATATATCAGTGCCATACTTACTGTACAATGCAACCATGAAGATGTCCCATGACCCCACTTGACTTCTTGACCCAACTAATTTTTTACATTAAATAAAGACAATACATCTGGACCCCAAGTAAGCCTTATACAATTGATGGGTGAGTATATCCCAGAAGTCTAGAAAAAGGTCAAGTCATAAAGGGAGCAGGGACTATTCTGACAAATTGGTGTTTTGTAAGTAGGTATGCCCCACATAGCAGTTAATTGGTGAATGTGCAAGGCCCCATATCAGCCACCTTTGCTAGAGTTTCTGCAGAAAATGTCCTAATCATTCCAAATTTACTGAAGATATGTCCCCATATCATAAATGTTTCTTGAATACATAGATTATGTAGACAATGAGTAATAAAAGTAAAGTTTAAAACTGTTAATCATTATTAGTTATCCTTATACCTCATCTTCCATTTTAAAAGAAGAAATCCATGGTTCATTCCATCCTTTATCTTTACAGCTCTCCTGTGAGATAGATTAAATGGGAGAAGCTCTTTCATGCAATACCTTCATGTTTAAATTTCAACATGTGAGCAGGTTCCATGTCCCTTGTAAAATTGTGTTTTGATGTCAGTGACCATCCATCCACCTTTGGGTATACTTTGAGTCTGTAGCAGAGAGATATTTGTGCTGGACCAATGGGGACTTAGTCTTCACTGATATCACTTACAGAGAATATAAATAAACTTTTATCACTATGAATGCCCATTTGACTACCACTACTACTATCAATAACAACAACAACAGAAACTTATTATTTTATTCTTTTAAGGCTAGTTAAGGTTTGCAACAGTTTAAAGAAAGTGGTTTTTCATTTATTTCCTGAATAAATATTAATATTTATTAATCTGAGACAAATGTATTTGTTTCATATTAAAATGCCACCCTCATAAATTTCTCTGGCATCTCTAGTGAAAGAAGAACTCATAAAGAATAGTTATTCCAGATAAAGAGGTTTCTATTGAAGGAAATCTAAAGAAAGAATATACAATACCATTAACATTTTAGCTATATTTCAGCAATCTATCTATGCCCAGTTTTCAAAAGGGATCAAATTGCTCTGTGTTGATTCACTTAATTTTCATCATAGCAATCTGATAACATGAATTGGTCTTCAGAGAGATAGTAATAAAGGAACCTGACATTCTCTCTCTCTCTCTCTCATTCTCTTAATTTATACAATTAAAATTATATCAAAGAATAAAATGACAATATTTCTTTTATTCCTCAGCTAAGTTTTCTGTTTTTAACCATCATCAGAGAAAGGCTTTTGGCCTAGAAATAAAGTTAACATCTTAAACTAGAAAGTTTAAAAACCTTGTGTACTTACCAATAATGTTTTTTTTTAATTTTGTGATTTTTTTTTTATTTGCTTGCTTTTTTTTTAGTGAAGTGGGAAATGAGAAATGACAAAGCAAATGAGTGGCTGATAAATAGAAATTTGTAAGGGAATTGCTTAAGTGTTACATATATAGGCATGTTTGCATCGCTTTTTAAAGTCATCGTTGAAAATGTATACAGTATTTTTTCTCTTTTCAGAGAAACAGGAAAAAAAGGAACATGAAGCATCAGTTCAATAGTATGCCATTTTAATGCTATAGAAACATATGAGAAAGCAAACAAGACAGTTCCCTATTTTGCTGCATTTTGTTGCTTTATATTTCACTATTTGAATGAACTTATTGCTAGGAAAAGACCACAACAATCTACTTCCTACTGAAGCTAACTTGAA
Source organism: Crotalus tigris (assembly GCF_016545835.1). NCBI lineage: Eukaryota > Metazoa > Chordata > Lepidosauria > Squamata > Viperidae > Crotalus > Crotalus tigris. The sequence goes on from NW_024096655.1 coordinate 121,652, forward strand.
ATAGACTTACTAGAGTCTTTCACACATTAATCCTCTGTGTATCTTTAGTATTAAAAACTCTTCACAATAGAGAATTGTCAAGTCTGGCAATCTATGCTGTATGTATGAGTGTGTGGGCGTGTATAGTACAATATAGGTTGCTATGGAAATATAACAGAACAGTATCTTTTCAATGCTCTGAGGTTCAGAGGCTGGAAGAATATTCAGCTGTTGAGAAAATAAAGGGAAATAGGACCTTAGAAATTAGGAGGCAATACATCAGGTAAAAAGAGTATTTCTGCAGTAGGTAGGAAACAGAAAATCAATAGAAAAAAAGATAGAAGCAATCCAGAGGAGGGAACCTGAAAGAGATAAAAGGAAATGGGCTGAGGTAGTGAAGAAGGGCATGGAACATGAATCAAGATTGTGACTGTGGAGTTATATGCAGGCAAGCAAATGGAAGCCATTATTAAGAAGTAGGTAAAAAAGAGGAAAGGAGGAAAAAAGAATCAAGAGAAAAAAGTGGCTGAGAAGAGATTAAGAGTAAAAAGGAAGTAGTAGTTCTTCTCTCTACACTACAGCAATCAGGAATAGAGTGTGGATACTCAGCAGAGATTCTTCTTTCTACAGAACAGGAATAGAGAAAACAAGAATTTGGTTGGCAAATAAAATCCAGTGGAGAAAGGCACTTGGCAGACACCCAGCAAAGGAGACACCTATTTGAATAACCAGGGATCAAGGCTAAAAGAATCCCAAGTAGCAATAGAACAAGCAGGCTGCAAGGGGGAAGAGCAACATTCAAAGGAGTGAAGCTGTTGGGAAGTGGCAGCAGAAATCAAGAAAACCCAAAGACTGGTTCCATGAGAGGTCAACTCTAAATGCATCTAGGAAAAAAGAAGCTGATCTGGAGAAGATATGAATGTGTGAGTAATGATTTACCCAGAAGGAACCAGTGGCAGGTTTCTCAATTTAAGTCCCTGTTATAATGACAAGATAATGATTCTCAGTGTGGTAAAAGAACTTGAAGGTAATTGTAACAGAGTGTTTTTCTGTCTTAAGATTTATTTTATAAAGCAGTTTGAATAATATTAATAGTATAGCTATTTTCAAAGATCAAAAGATAAGATTTTTGTTATTTAATGTAACAAAATGGATTTATTTAATGCTCCAAAATGTAGAGGAAGCCCAGAGCATCAAACTAGATACTTCAATAGCAAATTATAGATCCAGCTAATTCAAAAGGCCTTCCTTAGCAAAGGTACAATCCACAGTATATAAAGAACATAATGTAAACAAAATAAAAGCTAAGCAAAGGAAAACTGAAAAGAAAGGAAAGATCTTTAATAAGTCAAATCTTACTTGGCCAGAGGGTCTCTGATATGCTCTAGAACTACAAAATGTATGAGCTTAAAGTACTCTAGTATATTATATAGTTCAACTCCTAGTTTGGTGTGGAAAGTCAATAAACCATCCCTATTGCATCACTTATTTAGGTCAACTCTCCTAATGATCTTGCCCTAAGGAATTTTATCTAAATATTCAGTCTAAATCTTCCTCCAATTTCAACCATTGCTGGTTCTTGTCATGCTCTCAGTTGTAGTAGAAAAGATTTATACCATCTCTTACATGTGCTACCTTTGGAGATATTTATAGATAATTATTTTATCTCCCTTAAATTCAAATATCTGCCTTACTCCATTACTATTACTGGATGGCAGAAAGGAATAATGTCATTCTTTAGTAATCTAACTCAACCATCAAAGCGATACAAAATGCTGCATTATCAAAAGCATTCCTGTCTCTTTTGGATAGCACAGGTAAGACCAACATTTTGTTGACTAATTTGCAGAGGAAAGAAAAAATCCTTAATTGAGCCAATCCTTACTATATTCTCCAAAACCTTTTTGAAGCTGCTCTTTGCGATGAGTGCTTTAATTTTGACTTGAAAATAGAAGGTTGGTGTTTCAAAATCGTCGGAAACATTTTTTTCTGAAATAAATTTCCTTTTCCTGAGCTTTCTAATTTCTCTTGACCATCAAAAAATAAGAAATTCTCCAGTGTTGCACCATTTCACAATTTCTGTAGTTATTTGAGAGTAAAGAGTATCTCATTAGATTTGAATAAAAACCAAACAAAAAAAAAATCCAGTTCCAATTACTCTGTGAATTTAACATCTTATAGTATTTGTCAGTTACAAATGAGATGTAGATTATGTATGGACAATTACAATGAAATATGGTCATTTATATTCATTGTAGTTGTATTATATATGTTATAGTAGATCAACAGATATCTGAAGTGGCTTACATTGAGAAATACTACCAGTGGCTGAAAAGCGCTTGACCAAAAGATAGCACTGAGGCACTAATCATACCAGTAGCAGCACAAGAACAAGTACTAAGCACCAGATAGAAGCAGACTAGACAGGATCCAAGGTGCAGACTATGCAGAGAGTCTCATAGATAGTTAACATATAGAGGCTGGATGTAATATATAAGGAGGAAGAGCATACATTGGAATGACACAACTAAATATCTAGCATTGTATACAGGAATAACTGCACAAAGTATCCTCCCAAGTCCAGATTTGAGATTCCATAAAAGCTATCAGGGCTAAGACTCTATGGGCCTTCCAGATACAGTCTGGTAGGTACTGGGCAATCAACCAGACATTGTGGTAGTAGGCAAAGAGCAGTAGTGGTGATAGTTGTAGAAATGCAAAGTGACAACATCAGGAGGAATGAATATGAGAAGCTGGAGAAGTCCCAGGGTCTAAAGGAAGAATTATAGATGATCTGGGAAGTAGAAAGATCCCCAAAGGCACAGTACAAACAACAGAATAAGAATCAGTTAAGGTTTTAACTAAACTATGCCAGTAAATCAGAAAAATGACATAGTGGCCAACAGATTGGAAGAGTTCAATCTATATTGATTGGGGGGAGAATGGATGGAGGAAGAGAGGGGAGAGAGAGAGAGAGAGAGAGAGAGAGAGAGAGAGAGAGAGAGAGAGAGAGAGAGAGAGAGAGAGAGAGAGAGAGTGAGAGAGAGACAGAGATCCATTGAACAATAACCTTAATTTCACATGCTACCAAAATAATGCTAGCAAAATAGTGCTAAGGATCATCCAACATCTATCTGAGATTAGACTCCTATATGGAAAAAGAGATGCCATATTTTAAAACTGGCTTTAGAACAGCCGAAGGAAGAAGGTAGTACATGCTGGATAATTTAAAAAGCCAAGAGATATAAAAAAGAAACCATATGTTCTTCATTGATCATAGAAAGGTCTGATTATTTGAGCATGTCAAACTTTGGAAAATTCTAAAAAAATGGAAAGCTTAGATAATCTCATTTTTTCTCATGAAAAACATATACGTAAGTCAAGAAACCACAGTATGAACACCATATGGTGAAAGAAACTGTTTATTCAACCTATATAGTGAACAATATTAAGGGAAGCTAAATTAAGAGATGAATATGGCTTTAAAAACTGAAGGAAGAAACATCAATAATCTATATTCTAATGACATACTGATAGCTGACATGCAAAGTGTCTGCTAGCTGTAATAATAAAAGTCAAAAGCATAATAAAAAAATGGGACTAAAATGAATTATTAAGGAGAGCAAAATAATGATAACAAGTGGAACAACCAGTCTTAGAATTTAGAGTCAAGATATTGAAGTGGTGGATAGCTTCTGCCTTTTAGAATTAGTCATCAAGTAGTTAAGAAATATGCTGCAGATTAGTATTTGGTAGAGCAGTCACAAAGTTAAAATGCCATGATGTGCCTAAATACAACTTGTGTAGCAAGGAAAAGAAAATTAATTTTTTTAAAAAATTATGGCTTTTGGAATCATGTAAGAATTTGTGTGAGTTTTAAACTAAACACACACACACAACAAACATGCAACACTCCTATTCTGGCCACAGATCATGAAATCTTTACACTTTTATTTAATAAACAGATTTTCCTATAAATGATAATATTCAACAAATACTGTTGGAAACTGGAACTTTAATACACACCTGTAGTGTTTTCTAAAATAAGACTGTATATAGTTGTACTATCTTTTGTATCTTTGCTATATTTTATGCCTGTGCTGTCTTTTGTACTATATCAAATAGATGGATACGTCACAGCTTCATGCAAAACAATTCCAAGTGAGCCAAAAAATATGATTAGAGAAATAACTCCCCTATCTGAAAACATGTCGAAAGATATAGGGAAAGTACTTATTTTGCTATATAAAATTCAGGTTACTATAACTGAAAAGTTCCTAAATCCAATTTTTGATAAGCATACAGACGTTGGAGCTAATAATAATAATAATAATAATAATAATAATAATAATAATAATAATAATAATAATTGGCATTGACAAATTCGCTATTAGTCAGTTGCAAAAGGCGGCCTTATTAGGAACTGCTTCCATCCTGCGACGATATCTGTAATACCATCAAACATCCACATCTGCCTATCCCAGGTCCTGGGTAAGGACTCGATAGGTAGACAAAATGCCAAATCCAGTCTGAACATCTGGCTGACTGTGCGATGATCGATAATAATAATAATAAAAAGTTGGAAGGGACCTTGGAGGTCATCTGGTCCAGCCCCCTGCTCAGGCAGGAAACCCTATACCATTTCAGACAAATGGCCATCCAGTCTCTTCTTAAAAACTTCCAGTGTTGGAGCGTTTACAACCTCTGGAGGCAGGTTGTTCCACTGCTTAATTGTTCTAACTGTCAGGAAGTTTCTCCTTAGTTCTAGGTTGCTTCTCTCCTTGATTAGTTTCCATCCATTGCTTCTTGTCCTGCCTTCAGGCACCTTGGAAAATAACTTCACTCCCTCTTCTTTGTGGCAGCCCCTGAGATATTGGAATACTACTATCATGTCCCCCCTTGTCCTTCTCTTCATTAAACTAGACATACCCAATTCCAGCAACTGTTCCTTATATGCTTTAGCCTCTAGTCCCCTAATCATGTTTGTTGCTCTTCTCTGTACTCTTTCTAGAGTCTCAACATCTTTTTTACATTGTGGTGACCAAAACTGGATGCAGTATTCCAAGTGTGGCCTTACCAAGGCATTATAAAGTGATATTAATACTTTGCGTGATCTTGATTCTATCCCTCTGTTAATGCAGCCTAGCACTGTGTTGGCCTTTTTGACAGCTGCAGGGCACACTGCTGGCTCATATTTAAGTGATTGTCCACTAGGACTCTGAGGTCTTTCTCACAGTTACTACTAGTGAGCAAGGTACCCCTCTACTATACCTGTACATTTGGTTTTTCTTGCCTAAATGTAGAACCTTACTTTTTTCACCATTGAATTTCATTTTGTTAGATAGTGCCCAGTGTTTAAGTCTGTCCAGATCCTCCTGTATCTGAAGCCTGTCTTCTGGAGTGTTGGCTATTCCTGCCAGCTTTGTCATCTGCAAATTTGATGATTTTCCCATCTATCCCCTCGTCCTAATCATTGATGAAGAGGTTGAAGAGCACTGGGCCCAGATCAGAGCCCTGGAGCACCCCACTACATACTTCCTCCATGTAGATGTGGTTCCATTGAGAACCACATGCTGAATACAGCTGGTCAGCCAGCTACGGATCCATCTGTCTAACCCACTGCTGGGTGATGCTGTCTAACCCACATTTTTCTATCTTATCAAGTAGTAGATTGTGATCTACTTTATCAAATGCCAAAAGTCCAAGTAAATTATATCCATAGCATTCCTCTGGTCCACTAATTTTGTCACTTGGTCAAAGAATGCAATAAGATTTGTGTGGCATGATCTGTTTTTGACAAATCCATGTTGGCTTTTAGTAATTACTTTGTTTGCCTCTAGGTGTTGGCTGATTCATTGTTTGATTATCTTTTCCAGAATCTTCCCAGGTATTGAAGTCGGGCTGATAGGTCTGTAATTTCCTGGGTCCATTTTTTTTTCCTTTTTTGAAGATGGGAACTATATCAGCTCTTTTCTAGTTCTCTGGTAGTTCCCCAGTGCTCCAGGATCTTTGAAAAATATAGTTCAATGGTTCTGAGATCACATCTGCAAGTTCCTTGAGAACCCTGGGGTATAATCCATCTAGTCCTGGTGATTTGAACTCATCTAGGCTGGACAGGTGCTCACTTACCGTTTTCTTGCATATCATAACTTATGTTTCTATTCTTTTTTTTTAAGGCACTGTTTTTGGTAGGTTGATCTGTTTTCTCCCTTTGTGTAAAGACAGATGCAAAAAATGAGTTAAATAATTCTGCTTTCTCCCTGTTGCTTGTCACTGTCTTGCCACTTTTACCCACTAATGGACCAATCATTTCCTTCACTTTTTTTCTTGTTTTTTACATGTTGAAAGAAGCTTTTTTTTGTTATTTTTGACTTTGGTTGTGCCTTAGTTCATTTTGAGCCTTAGCTTTCCTCACTTCATCTTTTCAGGCTCGGGTTATTTTCTGATATTCTGACTTAGTTATGTGTCCCTCTTTCCACTTTCTATACTTGTCCTTTTTATCTTTCAATTTATCAGAGAGTTCTTTATACAGCCATGCTGGTTTCTTTTGAGAGCTATTATTTTTCCTCTTTGTTGGTATTGTGCTAGACTGGGCTTTTATTATCTCACTTTTCAAAATTTCCCAAGCTTCTTGAGTTGTTTTCCCCTTGAGGATTTTCATCCATGGAATCCTTCCCAAGCCCTCTCTCAGTTTATTGAAATTAGCTCTCTTAAAGTCCAAGACTCTAGTTTGACTGTGTTCTATTACTTGTGCTTCCATAATGTTAAATTCCAATATTGCATGAGCATTTCCTCCAAATGTTCCTGTGGCTTTAACACCTTCTATCATTTCATCTCTGTTAGTGAGAATTAGATTCAAATGGCTAATCCCCTACTTTTTGGGAGACAAAGTTGTCTGCTAGGTTTGTGAGGAATCTGTTTGATCTTCCAGTTGGTGCAGAGTTTGTCTCAGTTGATGTCAGGGTAGTTAAAGTCCCCCAGTATTATTGTGATGTGCTTCCTATATACTCTAGTTAGCTGACTAGCAAAAAGTTCATCTATTCCCTCTGTTTGGTTGGGTGGCCTGTAGTATATACCTATGGCAATGTCATTTCCCCCCCCCCTTTTATATTGACCCAAATGCATTCAAGAGATTCAAATCAAGCAACTTCTTTCACCAAGTCTATCCACTATAGCTTTCAATTTACTACTTTTGGATGAAAAATTTTTCTCCAACATTTGCTCCTTGTACAGGTGAATTTTTCTATTTTGGTAAAAATCACTCCCCTTCCATCAGAGCTGTTCTGGACAAATAGAAGCTTTTTGCAGTGGGAGTGGGGCTATACAGCTCTGTGTATTACTGCAAAATATACTAAAATTTGAATGCAAACATTTGTAATAAAGAAGTAAAAGAAACTCAGGAAAAGAGTAGCACAATTTTTATTCAAAAGAATATATATTGAATTTAATGAGATATTTATTTATTTATTTATTTATTTATGAGACTTATATACCGCTTTAAGTGTAAGCACTCTCTATATATATCATTTTTGGACTGTAAATTGGATGTCACATCTTCAGCTTTGCCTGACTCTGTCCAATAAAAGATGAACAAATGTTGAATAAAGATTACAATCTTTTGGCTAGTAATAATACATATGTAACTACTAAAAACTCAATTTTCAGGTTCTGTTTTATATGTAGATGCTGTCCAACGACTTATTAAAAAGTATAAAATTTCAAAAAGAAACTCATTACAGAGGTCTAAAAGTGAAGAATATTCATTATTTGTAACTGTATAAAGGTCCATGTGTATAATAGTACTACTTAAAAATGAAATAAATAACTCGAGAATGTATAGTTTGGATTTGTATTTTATAAAGAACCCAACAGGAACAACAGCAATGAAAATCCAGGTAGTCCTTGAATAGCAAGCAGAACTTGGACTGGCAATTAATTGGTCACTAAGTGAAGTGCTTATAATCTCACATCAGCTTTCAGTATTACTGCAGATCTGTGAAGGTCATAAATATGATGATTAGTTGTAAAATTATTTTTTTTCATCACTGTTGTAACTGTGAATGGACACTAAATGGGGCAGTCGCTAAAGAAGAACTACTTGTATTACTGCAGTTTCTGTGAAATTGCCTGTTCAGTGAACAAATAGCATTGCATTTTATTGCATTAAGAAGCTTTAAATATCTACAAAGAATTTGGAAAATTTAACCAATTCTTTTTTATGAGTAAAACTTAATTATCTAGCTGCATTCATTATTATAACTTAAGTATTTTGGAATGAAATAATAATATGTATAATGTATAATATCTCCCTTTTTAAAAGAAAAAAAGCTTAAAATCATTGTAAGGTAATATAGTTATGTGGAATGTCAAACAGAATACTCTATGGTAGAGATGAAAAACATGTGATGAGAAACACTTAGATATTAATCCTCCTCAGTAATTCAGTCTAGGGATAAGAAATGCATGGCACACATCCCTTTAAGCATCCAATTTTGCAGCCCACAGGTCTTTGAAATTTTGCCACTATAAATCTACTCAGTTGTTCCAAAATGGCCTACAATTTGAATTTTCAGCTACATTTGGATCTTTAAAGATATTTATAGAAGCTACAGTTATTTGTGAGGAAAAGATTTCTTATTCCCATGGTCAACCTCTGAAAAAAGGCAGCATGAAATTTTCCTTGAATACAACAGTTTAAGATAATTTTTAGGTCTGGGCATGATGCATGGGAATGAAAGTTTGCCTTTAAGGATCTAATTGGCATCTAATTGCCCTTTTAGGGACTGAGCATAGAGTGTACCATATATTGCATCTGTAGATATTTTATAGGTATAATCTGCACCTTGGAGTCTATATAATTTTAGACAATAACCATATCTCCCAGTATTTAAAAGAAGAATAAATCTGGGACCAAACTTAGCTCAAGTAAAAGTAAAAATAAAAGTAAAAGTAAAAGTAAAAGGGAAGGGGAAGGGGAAGGGGAAGGGGAAGGGGAAGGGGAAGGGGAAAGGAAAGGAAAGCTAAAATTATTTTTCTTGCTGTAGAGAGGATGGATGGATGGATGGATGGATGGATGGATGGATGGATGGATGGGTTGGTTAGGCATGGATGCATGGATGGATCCATGAGCAAATAATCAAATTAGAATACTTTGTGGTTTAAACTACTTCTATTATCCAGATTGATAACATTAACAAGTTTAGCCTCAAGTAAATATTGCTCAGTTAAGGCTGAGAGAACTTAATGTGAGTGGCTGTGATGAGACAGAGAAAGAAATAGGAAGAACTTAACAATCAAGAAATGACAGAATTAATTAGTCGCTTATCTAACAAATAGCAGCTCAGTCCAGGCTGCAGAAAGCCTAAAGAGATTCAAAACTTTCAAAGAGATTTTGTCTTAATGCAGTTACTAATAAAATAAGACTGGAAGACTTTCACAGTTTCCAACATTCCAAAATATAAAACAAATGGCTTGGCTTAGTAAAAAAAAAAATACTTCCTATGCTATTTACTTATCTGAAATCTGATTATAAAGGATTTCTGCCAAAGCTAGCCAAAATATCCTTATCTTTTTAGGATATGAAAGAACAGAGTTATGGCAGCTTGCCAATTTCAGACACATGTGAATCCAACTGGAATGAAAAGCTAAATGGAAAGAGAACAATTGCAGTAAATTGGTGCAAGAAAAGAAAGTGTTAAATTAATAAGTTTTAGGATGCAAGAAAAAGAGGGTAGTTGTATCAGTTGGCTACTCAGTGGATAGAGACAGGCCAATAAATTTCATCACCAAAATATTGCCCAGTAGATAGAAGTTTGAAGTTTGGAGAAATTGACAAAATTGAAGTTCTAGCCTAGAATGTATTAGGGTACTTTGTTTCCAAAAGGTTAGACACACCACAATGTAGAAGATAATTGTACAACATATTTATTGTAGTACACATCTTTCCTGTTTTCTTGGGCTAGGTTTCCTCCTAGGCTTGTAAGTTGATGTAGCCACATACCTTTTGGATGGTTAGTTCTTCTAACAAATAAACCCTTTAAAGTTTGTAAAGTGGTATACAACTTTTGCCTCCCTCAAAACGTTCTTGTACTTGTTGGGGTTAGGTACTGCTTCAGTGTGGTTGCTCCTCTTCTGGTTGTTGCCAAACTCCAGGCGAGTTCTAAGCTCCACATATAAATCACACCATAATGGGTTTCTTACTGTAGCTTGTGGTCCCAGAAGTTTACTGATAGCTTTCCCATTTTCCTGTAATAGTCATACATTCCAGATGTTCCTTCACATTTCCTCATATAATTGCAATTTTCTTTTTCTCCTACACACCCACACTTTGATAGATCAGGGGTGGATTGAAGCTGCCTAGGGGTGTTGGCACTTTCCTAAAAATGCCAAATGTGGCTCATTTATCTAAACATCTGGACAGCAGTGTGGATATTTGTGAATAAACTGAGAGTGGGGGGACGATATAATGCATGAGCCCATTCCTTTCATGTTTCTGGGGCTGTAGATTTTAATTGCTCATTGGAAGAAGGGATGAGCTGAATCTGTCCTTGGGGAAGTGGCTGCAGCCACTTTCTCCTGGCTGCAGCTGCTTTCCCCAAATATCCAGATAGAAACTCTAGCTTTATTCTCTCATGGAAGAAAGGAGACAGAAACAGAGGAGACAAGAACACTTGTTACAGAAAGCCCATTCACCAAGGAGAGAGAGGGATTATTTAAGTATGTATTGAACTTTGAAATGTAGTACATTTTTAGAGAAGTTCCATTGTGTGAGGGAAGGGCAGAAAGGGAGATTCATCCATGAGTTCAGTAGCTTAGCATTGCTTTAAATTCCTATAGTATTTGAGTTACTCTATCTTTGCATGGTATTCCTCAATGATATTCACAAACCTGTAAAAATTCACAACGAGAAGAAAAGTATTTTCTTCTGTTATATGTTCTATGAGAGAGGAGGAAAGTTCTCCTTAGAGCCCTATGGGTGATTGGAAAAGTTGACAGCAGCTTGTTTTAAGTAAGCTATATAGAGCTGCTGGGAGATCCTTTGGGGAATCAGCTTCTGAAACTCAACACCAACTATTATGTTAAAATAGGTGATATAACAGCATGAGAAAGCTACTGGGAAGCTACTGGCAAATCTTGATTGCCATTTATTTATTGCTGAGAGTGTAAGGATAACATTGACATTGTACATAATTGCTTACCATAGGCAGATAATTTTATTTTTTACATTTATGAATTGTTGGAAAACAAAACATTTGAAAAATGCAATCTGAAGTGGTTCAGGAATTTATTGTAAGTCAGGTTTCTTTTTTTCTGAAAATGATTCTTTTACTCATTTTTGGAAAAACTAAATGGATCTCCCAAATTATTCGTGGTTATGAAAAAAGAATCTCCCAAATCCTCCAAATCCTTTCAGAAGTGACAATATATTTTATTTTTGGAAAACAAATTATTTGCTTGAATGAAAACCTTATATATTTTGGTGTAATTGCAATATCTATGGAATATCCTGGAGAATAAGATGCTAAGTTTCAAATAGTTATAGCATATTATAGCATTAAAATCTAAATAAATAACTTGAAATAAACCTTAGGGTATCATGCTGAGGAAATATACATGGAATGCAGCTGAGAAATCAGGAGGAGACTTCAAATGATAGCTAGTGGACAAGAAAAATTATTACACAGAAATATTTTATTGATGTGCCTTTATAAAATGTTGTTTGAATGGGATTCTTTTGAAAGTAATATGCCTTCCCTCAAGTATTATATTCATAATTCTTAGAATAATGTTTGTAATTTCTTTCTTTGCTATTTAGAGTCATCTTGAGTATATTTAGTGATGGCAATGATCCAGCAGAACACATTTGGTTCTTAGTGGGGAAAGATACTATCATACAAATAAAGTTTGGATTTTACATAATCATAAATAAGCATTATGCTTATCTTGTATTCCCATTTATTTTCTTATTCCAAATTTAGTTGCATTTTATTTTTACTTTTCCCTTATATTTAGTACTTCCATTCCTTCTATGTCTCTCCCTCTCCCCCCACTCCCCTAAAGAACTTTGTCTAGCTATACTTTTGTAATTAAAAGTCCATTTGTACTTTTTTAAGTTCTGTTCTCTCTACCTAATATATTTCATTATCTGAATGCTAGAAATTCTACTTATTAAACTGGTTCATCTTTTTTCCCTTATCTGCCTCTTTATTGCTTTGTTGTTCAATAACATTATCCTTCTATAGGAAGGGCCTCTTACCTAGAATAAAATATTCCATAGAATAAGAAAAGAAGCAGAATAGAATATTTCCCCTAAAGGAGAGGAAGAGAAAAATCTCTTCAACAAAGGAAGAAAGCAGCCCCATTCTTTCTTCCACTCAAACAGCCTGCCGGCAAAGCTTAAAGAAACTAAGTTTCATTCATAAAACAATGTATACATTGTAAAACTGGACTTGGTTAAAGCAATCTCCAAATAGACAGTAGAATAGACCCAGGACTGAAACTGATTGGGGTCAAATCAGGAGAACATAACACTTAGGGTTTACGTTTCCTCTTTGTGTTCGGGCTTGATAAGATAGAAAATTGTGGGTTAGACAGAATCATCACCAGAGGTATTCATAAGCAACCTAGAACTAAAGAAAAACTTCTCCTTCCTAGAACTAAGGAGAAACTTCCTGTTAGAACAATTAACCAGCAGAACAACCTTTCTCCAGAAGTGGTGAATGCTCCAACCCTGGAAGTTTTTAAGAAAAGACTGGACGGCCATTTATCTGAAATGGTATAGGGTTTCCTGCCTGAGCAGGGGTTTGGACCAGATGACCTCCAATGTCCCTTCCAACTTTTTATTGTTATTAGTATTAGTATTAGTATTAGTACTATTGGCTGACAAATCACACTCCGAGTGTATGGAACTGAATCTATATGGAGGGAAGTATGCAATGGAGTACCCCAAAGCTCTGTTTTAGGACCCGTATTCTTCAACATCTTCAATAGTGATTTAGATGAGGGGACAGGTGGGGAACTCATCAAATTTGCAGATGACACCAAGCTGGCCACAATAGCCAAAACCCCAGAAGATAGGCTTAAGATACAGAAGGATTTTGACAGACTTGAACATTGGGCACTATCTAACAAAATGAAATTTGATGGTGAAAAATGTAAGGTTCCACATTTAGGCAAGAAAAACCAAATGCCCAGGTATAGTATAGGTGGTACCTTGCTCAATAGTAGTAACTTTGAGAGAAATCTTGGTGTCCTGGTAGACAATCACTTAAATATGATCCAGCAGAGTACTGCAGCTGCCAAAAAAACAAACACAGTTTATTTATTTATTTATTTATGAGACTTATATACCGCTTTAAGTGCAAGCACTCTCTAAGCGGTGTACACCAGTAAGCAATGTATATATATATATTTACATTGCCCCCAACAATCTGGGTCCTCATTTTACCTACCCCGGAAGGATGGAAGGCTGAGTCAACCTTGAGCCGGTGAGATTTGAACCGCTGACCTGCTGAACACAGTCAGCTAAAGTGGCCTGCAGTACTGCACTCTAACTGCTGCGCCACCTCGGCTCAGTTCTAGGCTGTATTAACAGAGAGATGGAAAAGATCACATGAAGTGTTAATACCACTTTATAATCCCTTGATAAGACCACACTTGGAATACTGCATCCAGTTTTGGTTGCTATGATGTAAAAAAAGATGTTGAGACTCTAGAAAGAGTGCAGAGAAGAGCAACAAAGGTGATCAGGGGACTGGAGGCTAAAACATATAAGGAATGGTTTCTGGAATTGGGTATGTCTAGTTTAATGAAGAGAAGTAGGGATGACATGATAGCAGTGTTCCAATATCTCAGGGGTTGCCACAAAGAAGAGGGAGTGAAGCTATTGTCCAAAGCACCTGAGGGCCAGAAGCAATGGATGGAACCTAATCAAGGAGAGAAGCAACCTAGAAATAAGGAGAAATTTCCTGACAGTTAGAACAATTAATCAGTGGAACAACTTGCCTTCAGAAGTTGTGAATGCTCCAACACTGGAAGTTTTTAAGAAGAGATTGAACAACCAATGTTTATAGATATTGTAGGTTCTTTAAAAGAAGAAGAAAAAAGGCACAATGACATCTGAAGTTGTTTTATGCTTACCACTGGTACAGCTATAAGTCTGTTCTGTTTGCCAGACCTACATTGATTAAACAATGGCTTTTTGCCTAGTCACCCACTATATATTTCAATATAAATGTGTGTGTGGGGGGGGGAAATGGTTGAACATAGGGTTTTTATATGTAATGCATGGGCTCCATTTCTATGCTATATTTCTTTTGTTTTCTTTGCACCATAATCACGCTCTAGATTATTTTTTCTTTTATCAAAATTTATACTGTAAGTATTTAAGATTGAAGATCAGATTCTATGTTTCTTTGCCCTCAGATTTATTATGAAGAGTACTTCAGACCACCACTCATAAGTCAGTAATGTAAGCCAATTCATCACAGTGGTATCTCAGTAGCTACTGTTTCTTATAAAACATAGCTACAATGTACATCAGTCCAAGTGTCCTGTTTTAACTATTGTGAATTGGGTTGTGAGTATTTGATCTAGTCATCGTGTTTCAAAGAATTGCTTCACAGAAATCAGAACTGTATGAACTGAGCATTTAGAAGCTAACTTTGTGCTAAGCATGCATTTGAGAAGGTTAGGTGATAATTTAGAGACATTTAATCTTCATTTGTTCTGATATAATTTTCTCACTTCCTACACTTTGAAAATGTCAGTGCTCTATTACAGTATAGACTTTGGCTGTTCTGATAAATGGGAAATGCACATGGCTATATAACTTTTGAGTTATGTTTAGAAGTTTATAATCTTTACAGTGAAATTAGCATTTTCCAAGAAACCACTGAGAATTCATTTTTTTCAAGGAGCCAATGCTTCTAGATAGGATTCCAGCTTTGATTACATAGATATTGATGGTATTCTATAGATTCTTTCTTGCTGCACTGAGCCCAAGCATTCCTCACAAAGTATTTAGTTTTACACAGCTATCTGGCAGCCCAGACTGGGAAGTGGACTTTCATTGTTTAGTTTACTGGAATTTCAATAATAAGAAGCATGTAAGCCTCACTAAAACTTTGGGCAAGTACTGTATAATATGTAAGGGACATTGCACCTTCTGACCAAAATATTACAATATATATTGTATATATTGTATCATAAGTTTTTTTTTTACTTTACTATGTTATCCATGTATCAGCTAAATGTTTATCTTTGAGTAGGGGAGTGGAGTTTAATGGATGGAAATGGAATGTGCTAAATAATGGCTAATGTTGATTTGTTTCCTTTTGCCACTATTTGTTTTTCTATTGGGATAAATTTCTAGACATAACCATTGAGAGGTGTGCATCCTTCTTCCCTACTTCAAATCCCTTAAGTCTGAGAGGATGTGTTCTTTGGGCAATGGCTTCCATGACGCAAATCTTTGTTGTTGCACTTCAGTCATTGTATTTGATATTTCTCTCGGCCTTTTTCATTCATATTGTTCTTTCTGCCTTTGAAATCCTGGGTTAGGTATTCTACCTCATTTTATTCCATATTTGCTAATCCACATTAATTACATCAGTATTAAGAAAGAAAAAAGCGAGATAAGAGTTTTCCAGTTATTTCTTTCATTATTACTTTTTTGTGTGATACTTTTTTCCTGGCAGGTAGGGGAATTTTTTGAGACACCTAGTCCATGGAACATGATTAATGTTAGTGCTTTGTGTGGCAAATTTCTTTAACTCAAGGAGTCTACTTAAAAACACCTGAGATATACAGTATGGGTTTCAATAAGAGCCTGAAGACCTAGCTCTACCAATAGGCCTGGGGCCCCCATAGGGGAGTTTCATGCTGGAGGTGGTTGATGGACAAATAGAAGATCCCACCTCCCTTCCTGTGCACCCTACTCCCTCCTCTCCCTTTTAATCATATAATTGTATTTTTTATTGTTTAGATATATTTTAATGGTTTTACTGTTTTTAATGTTGTTAGCTGCTCAGATTTGCCTTGCAGAAAGATTGGCAGCAAACAAATTTAATAAATAAATAAGTAAAATTAAATAAATAAACAATAGCACTATGAAAGAGCTGTAGTATTTTTTTTAGGGCCAATAACAATGGTTGCATTCATTGGGCCTAAAATCTTGTATAAGTAGTCAAACAATTCACAAGTCAAATTATGTCTGAGATTATTAGTAAAACCATATTGAGAGTACAGTATCTACATTCATGCAGATTGGCTCTCTCTTTGCTTTCAGCAAATTATTCTGTATGTCTAAGAAGATCTTGTCAGAACCTTTCAAATGGCTGGCTGTATTTTGTTATTTTCTGATACAAACTTATTTTAATATTTTTTATTTGAACAGTTTTTCAGCAGATGGCTATGGTGATTTATTTGTCAAGCAATGTTTATTTCAGTCAACAAACAACAAATAAAGACTACAAAAAGAGAACAATGTCTCAGTAACACTCTTGATATTATATTCTAACACATAATATGTCTTATATTCTAACATAATAATAAAATTATTATGTATTATATTCTAACATAATAAAAGTATAATTCTTAAGCTGAAATCATAATTAAGACATAATGAATTATTATAATTAAATAATTAAGACTAAAATAAACCTCAACTAAAAAGCTCAATCTGGAATACCTCATATTACATGTTATGCTGTTATTAGTTATACCAATAAAAACTGACAAAGAGGCTAATGTAAAACTCCTTGATAATTTATATTCAGTAGTAGATTCCTTTAGTGTTCATCTGTTGATGTCATTGTTTTGTTCAGCAATTAACTTTCAAGAGACATCAATCAAGTGACATTCAAAGGATGTCAGCTCTTAACTAATTTTGGAGGTACTGTAAAAAACTTACTGATTTCCAAATAAATAAAATTTGATTGGTCAGATATAAAAATTGCATATTGCAGAAGGAATCAGTATACTAGAATACCATAGATACTCTTCTATATGAGGATAAATTAACTGGTACTAGAAATTCTATGACACTTGCAACATTTAGAATGGATTATGTAGTGCTTAACTTTAGCACTTCTGATGACAGAACAAATTGAGCTTTGTTAAGGCCTTTCTCAATTTAGAAACTGTGATGCAAGTGAAACTGATATGATTGTCTTTTCATTACAAAAACACTTTGTGTCAAATCATACCTTAGAGACAGAAGGGTATCCTAGGAGACTCCACAAAAATGCAGTATTGTAAAATTTAACTTCTCTAGTAGGTATCTGTTCCATCTGGTATTGTGTTATTGCAAATTTCTGTTAATGTCAAAAGGATATGCAAACAAAATATCTTGGATTGATCCTAAATATTCTAGTTTCACAGCAGAGAATTATGTTGGAAATGCAGTTCATAATGTGAAAATGGTTTCATAGAATGCAAAGTTTCTAATACTGAACAACTGTCATAAGATACTAGATATATGCCATTCCATAACTGGAAACATACTAAGGCAGAAAACAAGGCAATAGGGATAAATAAAGCACCTCTTAAATGATAGAAAATTCCAATTGTTGATACTGATTATTGAGCATTCTGAGCTACATAGTCCAGATGAGAACTTCTCCCAATGGAGGACTGAAAAACAATTTCAAGGTATTTAAGAATCTTAATTTGCTCAATTTCATGGCCATTTAGTTGTCATCTCTGGGTTCTAGGGAGTATTTGCAAATACCCAAGCTTTGTATTTGCATAGTTAATTGCTGATTCTTTGTCCTTACTGTGATTTTACAGAAAAGTGATCTTAGGATATATTTTAATCCAGTAAATTCTGAGTCAAGAGAATTAAGTCATTGGCATATGGGTATAAACCTAACAGCTAACTTTGGAGAGAAGAAAAAGTAATTTATACAGTAATGGCATCAATATCCAACCTAATTCTCCTCACAAAATGATTTCCTTAATTAGATGACCTTGTGGGATTGAATCAGACCTATAAGTAGGAGTTTTCATGAAGCTTACAAGGAAACATAACTATCTATTGCAGAATTAATATATTTATTCTTGACCTTGCTCTTCAAAGTGAGTCAACGGTAAACCTACAATCATAAAAAAAGCATATGAAGCAGATACTATTATAACTATGTATTTTTCTGCCAGATACTATAAGATGAAAATAGGATCAAGGAAAGAATGATTAGTTCTAAAACTGGTCCATTCCTTTGTAATGTTTTGTTCTAATCCAGCCAACTCAAAACTTTTGTATTGAGATATTTTGAATACAATCTGCTCATTATATTTAATAAACTTATGGTAATTAGCTGGTAGGTCAATTTAAAAAAAAGTCATTAAGTTACACCATTAGAATACTACCACTTTGTTTCTATCAGTTCTTCCTTGCTGAAAAATTTTCATGGTTCTATGAAAGAAAACAGGAAAGAAGGAACAATCTGTTCTCTATTGCTTTGCACCGAAGCTGATGGTACCTAAAGTTAAAGAAAAAAGAAAGAATCTGCAGTGGAAAAGTAAAGGGATAGAAGGGAGCCAACTGTGCAAGCATCTGGTAAAACAAAGAAAAGACATAGGGACACATGAAAAGGGAACAATCACTGAAAGGAAGAGGAATTCATTAATACACTGGTACACATAAAAGACACCCACAAACCTTCTTTTGTCTGCAGGGCTGGGAAGGATAAGAAGAAAAAAAAATGACCCATCTGGTCCTTAAATGGCAATAGTTCAGACTAATCCTCAGGCTTGCCCCATTGTCAACCCATCACAAATCTGGACTGGATTTTCTGATATTGATTTAAGAAACAGCTGCAATGGGCATGAGAGATGAGCATCTTAGGCTACAATGTGGAACTGTCCTTAGAACAACTTCTTCAGTTTTTAGGGGTTTCTTTCCCCTGGGAAAGCTGAAATTTTTCATTCCACATGACCATGCTTTTTCATTCGACTTTTGATGAAAATATGGACAGATAAATGGCTACTCAAGATAGACCATTTTTGAAAATCTATCACTTATTTGTCTCTCTCCTGACTGAATATAGGGTTCCCTTCCTTCCTTTCCCCCCCATTCCTCCATCCCAAATACAATTGTTTTAACTCAAGCAAGTGCATATATTAATTTGTTTTGGGTGAGAAACAGCCATACCAAGTATTATTTATTATTATTTATTTACTTATTAATTAAATTTATTGGCTGCCCATCTTACCACTGGGCAACTTACAATATTAAAAAGATAAAACTATATAAATAAAATACTAGAAAAAAACAAAAAACAAAAACAAAATATAGTACACAGTCTGTGGAGATTCTCAGTCATCCAGATCATAGCTATCCCAAACTGCTTTTTCATGAGGCAACTGGATTTTCTTGTTTTTCTTTTCTTTGAAGACATTTTGCTTCTCATCCAAAAAAGAGGCCATCTATGCCAATATTGAACAACCCTCTCTCAACAGAGGGGGGTGAATATGACATCATCTATCTCCAGTCTACAACACAATCCTTTCAACAGTTCCAAGAAGGTTCCATACCCATTTGCACTACTCAGGTGACCCTGATGACACAGATAAACCTCCAGATGGCCTCAATAACTCTCTAAAAGAATGCAAATGACCAGCAGTCTACAAGGAATATAAATCCTTCCATTCCCCACCATCCAGTCAGAGTTGAAGAAGTTTCTGGGATTAGAAGCAAAATGTCTTCAAAGAAAAACAAGAAAGTACAGTTGCCTCATGAAAAAGCATATTTGGGACAGTACACAGTCCTAGTTAAAAGATGGGGAAGGAAGGAGTACAATGATCAGGGAGGAGATGGGATCTGTTATTAATCTATCAACCATTTCCAATGTGAAGCTCCTCCTTTGGAGCCCCAAGCCAGCTACCAGAAGAAGGTTAGGAGGGTTGGTGATGACCTCAATGGGGGGGGGCAAGATGTTCAAAAGGATAGGAGCAAGTATGAAGTTCTAAATTCATTCCTAAATTAATGTAATTAAAGAATTAATACCTGATATCTAGTGATCCAATGAAATCTAGAGCAATCTTGCCACCTTCTACAGGCAATCTTTCACTGTATTTACAATTGATAAAATAACCAAACTCTAGGTAGAAGCAAAGAAAAAAAAGAACAAAATCAGTTGCAAAATTCTGAAACCAATAGAGAGACATTTTAATTCCTTAGGATATGGTGCAATACTTGATGAAAAAAAGCAACTGCAAAATATCAATTGGATGACAAATTAATAAAACTAAAATTCATCAGAATATTTAATACTATTTATTATAGATTATGACTAAGGCTGACTGACAGTTGCATTTACTATGATTCGGCAATAAAGTGTTAAACTTTATGACTAAATTTTGATTCATCATTACCAAAGGACCCACACATTAACTTTTAACATTTCCTAAACCTGCTTTTTTCTCTATAATACAAAACAATTATGTATATTGTTGGAGGATGTTTTGCTTCATTAAAGCAAAAATGGGGTTGTTAATCAATGATGGAGGTAAAGACAATCCTAACAGAAGAGAGATTGTGGCTCCTCCTTCTGGATTTATGTAAATTACATACATTTAACTTATTTTTTTAAATTGGACAATAGCCATAAAATAGTAATAAAACAGCAATAGGTCTGCTTGAGTTGCAATTGTGCATCTAATGACTGGAATTGTCTGGGTATTAATTGCTTTGATGGTATTAGCTCCACTGTGTCAACACTGTAAACATTGGATGTTCCCGCTCTGATAACTGATGAAAATTGCAGCCATTTTCTCTTTTCTTTTAACATACTTTTTCTGGTATTTAGAAATTAGGTGCAGAAGGGGATGGGGTTGGGATGAAAGCTCGATCTCAGCTAGCCATAATAATAATGCTGCTTTGTAGGAACCCAAGGATGAGCTGATAATGTTTTAGCGGGCTGAGAAGCTGGGGAGAAAGCCCATGTTTTAGGCTAATTGGAGAATGTGATTTATGACAGCTTATTGGGGGTGGGAATTACACTTTTTTGCTTTGTATCCGGGGGAAGGGAATTTAGTTTTTGGGTTCAACTATGTAGTGCAGATATTTTGTTTCCTAAATAAAATGTTCTTTAAGGAAGAATTTTTGCCTTGAAGTTCTTTTGATGGGTTTCATTTATCGCAGTGGTTCTCAACCTGTGGGTCGGGACCCCATTTGGGGTCGAACGACCATTTCACAGGGGTCGCCAAACAAGGCTGTCCGCCATTTTTTCCCCCTTTTCTTTGGCCAGGCCCCTGGCACCCAGTGATGTATAAATGGTTGGGGGTCACCACAACATGGGGAACTGTATTATGGGGTTGCGGCATTAGAAAGGTTGAGAACCACTGATCTATCGGAATCATGACACACTGAGTTTGAACTTCGTGATCAGTCTCTTGATGTATTCATTTTAATGATGATGGTGGTGATGATGATTATGATGATTCATATTATCATACTATATTACTAATATAAAATGATTTTGATGTAACAAATTTTGGGTGCATCAATGAAAAAACTGAAATTTCATGAATGAGTTGATGAGCTAAACAGTTTGGAGATCTCTTAAATAAAGGATTAAAAATATATTGGACTGATACATTTGTTCAGGACTATCTATAGACCTTCTTGTCTTATTTAACATGTTCACTATTTTGTTACTGCTTATAACATCATTTGCACTTCAGGGTTCCTGGTATTGAGCTAGCACTTTGATTTTTTCCTGGAGATGCATTTAGGTGAAAAGCTTTTTTTCCAAAAATTCTACTTCAGTGTATATCAGAATACAATAAAGGAATTGCATCTCCTTGAGTGCCCACAGTTGCTTTTTTTTTTTGAATGAGAGAGAAAAAGAGAGATAGATAGATAGATAGATCTATCTAGATAGAGAGAAAGATAAAGAGAGAGAGACAGAGACACACACAGAGAGAGAGAGACAGAGACACACAGAGAGAGGTTTTATTTGTTGATTTTGTTGCATAGGACTGAGAAGGACATACCACTATTTACTGCCAATATCTAATACATTTTGTATCTTTATGTCTTATCGATTCTAATTAGTTCTTTTTAAACTTTCTACCAATTATCTTACAATGGATGTCATAAATCCTTTTCAAAATCATTCCCTTTTAAATACTAAAAATGTGAATCCTGGGCATTATGCTAACAAATAAAAGAAAAAACGAACACCAGGATATAATAAACCAGCCTGTTTAATATAAACAAGCTTGTGGTTAAGAAGAGTCACTAAACCGGCTTCATCAGAGTTAGAATAGCAGGAGATTGGGAAGGCAGCTCATATAGCCTCCTGCCTCTGCCTCTGAGCATGTCATCAGTCCGTTGATTGTGTTAATCCGTATCGCACAGAGTTGTTCCGCATCAGGCAAACTGTCTTTGACTCCACTGGTTGTTTTACGATCCTCAAGTGCTCTTTTAGAGTGTGTGCAAGCACTTGGAGGGTGGCTGTCAATCCGTCCCTGTGCCCAGTCCCCCTCCCTCCCAGGGCCATTATCCTCCCCCACCCCCAAGGCCATTGTTGTAATTCCTCCACCCCAGTCCTGCAACAAGCAGCTGTTCTGGCATTCCTGCTCTCTGTCTTCCCCCTTCCTCCTCCTCCTTCCAGATCACTCAGCACTTCCGTCCCTGGCTTAAGGCCATTTGGTCCATCATCTCGGTCCATGGGAGTCATGGTTGTCCCATCTATAGAGCCATCATCCCAATTATGTAAAACACTGTCATCTTCTTCCTTAGAGATTGTGCCTGTCTCATCCATCATTCTACCACCCCAATCCTGCCAAGGAAGAGTTAAATGTCTTCTCAGCAGGCTGTGGTGCTGTTTTTCCCATCTCCTAAGCGTCTGGTAGGCCGGCAAAAGATCTATATGCTGGTTGATGGAATTTTCATTAGAGAGCCAGGCTTCCTTGAATAGGCAGCCACCCTCGTGAGATTACCTATATATATATATATATATATATATATATATATATATATATATATATATATATATATATATATAAATTCACCTAGTTGGCTTTATGCCTAAGGTAGAACTAGAACACAGATTTCTACCCCAATACCTTAACTATTACATCAAACTGACTCTCTAAATTCTAAATATTCAAAACTCTTTAGCCCTACTAAAACTTTTCTAGACAGTAGTGCTATTGATTTATGAACTGTGTAAATCTCATTAATCCTCCACCAAGTAGTAAATACTCTGAATAACATATTATAAATTCTTTGCTTTTGGACAGTTTTTTTTCTGTAGATATATCTGAAGAAATGAGAATGTACTGAAGTCTTGTTAAAAGCTTATTTGTACTTTTTTTTTACAACCCAACATTTTTTTTCTTGCAAAGGGACCTCCTTCAAAATAAAATTCTTTTTGATGTATCCTGTTCAAGATCATAAAAAGTGTGGAATGAAAAGAAAGGTGTTGCTTACTAATACAAACAAAAGCAAAGTTTGAAGTTGGATAAAAAATGCTTATATAACATGTCACATAGCTACTAATCTTTTTTCACAAAAGAACTTTGAAATTTTATATTCTCAGAAGAAAATATTTTGAAAAATGAAACAAAGTACTTCTGATCTTTAATGTTCTAAACCAGGGGTGTCAAACTCAATTTCATTGAAGGCTGCATCAGCATTGAGGTTGTCCTCAGGTGGCCGGGTAGATATAGCCAGGGTGGGCGCAGCCTATTGGGTGGGCATGGCTGGAGTGGGCATGGCCTACTGGATGGGCATGGCCAGCTCTACATCGTTCACATCAAGGGTACCTGTAGGGGGCCTGGACAGGAGTGGGACAGATCTGAGGGTCTCTGGAAGAAGGGGGTGGGACCGGGGCAAGCGCCAAGGCATGGTCCATGGGAAGAGCCTCACTGTTCCTCTCAGGCCATGCAAGGGGGGACTGGATGGTGCCACAGGATTCCTGAAGCCCTGAGCAGCAGAGGTCAAATGTCCAGCCCGGCCCTCAAGCACCCACAGTACCAAACCTAGCCCCACTATCCCAAGGGGATGCCCAGCTGCACTTACCTCTTCCTGAAGGCTGCTGCTGCTGTGCTTGCTCTCCTTAGCCAGGTTGCTCATGATGGGTATGAGGAAAAAGTCAGAGGGAGGCCCACTCCCTCTCCATGGGAGGAGACCTGGCTTTATATCCAAAGCTTCCTTAGCAATAGGATGAAAGACCCCCAGGATAGGCCAGAAGGATGGGGCAAGGGGATGGTGAAAGGGCAGCAGGGCAGGACTAAGGCAGGATTTCCCTCAGACCCTTCCTTCCTTCCTTCCTTCCTTCCTTCCTTCCTTCCTTCCTTCCTTCCTTCCTTCCTTCCTAAGAACAGAGTGGTGGGAAAATATTTGAGATGAGGGAGAGAGAAAAACAGGCAAGAAATGCAGCTGGGGAGGTGTTACCTATGGTGAGGAATGAAGATATGCACCATCACCTAGAAGTGACCAGCACATGGCCCTCACCTACTTCACATATGTAGCTTGGTGGGCTTTGGGGGAGGGGACGCCATGAGCAATGTGAGAGTCAATGTTACCTGCACAATGCCCTCCAGCCCCCACCCTGCCTGGTTTTGGCAGGCAGCGAAGCACTCTCCTCACAGTGCCAAGAGGCTGAGCCAGGCAGCGTGAATCTGAAAAAAAGTACAATGCCACCGAGCCCCTAGCCTGCCTGGGTTCAGAAGGCAGTGGGGCGCTCTCCTCACAGCGTCAAACAGCTGAGCCGGGCAGTGCAAAGCTCGACAGCTTTGCACCTTGCTGCCTGCTGAAATCAGGCAGGCTGGGGGCTGAGCAGTAGCATGCTTCTTTTTGGATTTGTGCTGCCTGGCTCAGCCTCTCGGCACTGTGAGGATAGCGCCCCATTGCTTGCTTGAACGCTTCCTCCAGAGCTCATCAAACCAGATATATGAAGTAGGCAAAGACCATTTGCTGGCCACTTCCAGATGATGGTGCATTTCTTCATTCCTCTCCTCACAAAGGGTGACACCTCCCCAGCGTGCGCCCAGGGGGCGAGGCCAATGCGGCAGGGGCTGGTTCCTCACTGGTTCCAGATGGCTTTATGGAGCTAAGACTGAATGCATTTCAGCATAGATGGCAGTCACAAAATTGTACATTGGCTCCCAGGAGGCCTGGGCCAGAGCCGAGGCAGCGGGGGCCATTCCCTCACTGTTTCCAGGATGGCTTCGTGGGCCACATGAAACCACATTGCGGGCCACATCTGGCCCCCGGGCCTTGTGTTTGACATATCTGCTCTAAACACTTGCATTTATAAAATTCACAAAAACAATGACCGGCTTCTTTATCTCTACTTTTGGGAGTTGTTTTGTACAGTGAGGTGGATGGCATATAAATGCAATAAATTAAGTAAATAATCACATTTATAAATATTTACTACTAAGATGATATGAGCATAGTAAGATATCCTATATGCTGTTACTTTAAAACTAACTGATACAAATGTAAAAAGCTCAAATATTAAAATGTGTAACTATGATATTAAGAAAGAAAATAAAATAAGGAATAATAATGATAATGATGATGATGATGATGATGTTGGAAGGGAAATCTATATCATTTCAGACAAATGGCTGTCCAGTCTCTTCTTAAAACCTTCCAGTGCTGGAGCATTCACAGCTTCTGGAGGCAGATTGTTCCACTAATTAATTGTTCTGTCAGGAAATTTCTCCTTAGTTCTAGGTTGCTTCTCTCTTTGGTTAGTTTCTATCCATTGCTTCTTATCTTGCTTTCAGGTGCTTTGGAGAATAGCTTGACTCCTTCTGCTTTGTGGCAACCACTGAGATATTGGAACACTGCTATCATGTCACCCCTTGTCCTTCTCTTCATTAAACTAAACATACCCAATTCCAGCAACCTTTCCTTATATTTTTAGCCTCCAGTCCCCTAATCATCTTTGTTGCTCTTCTCTATACTCTTTTTAGATCTCAACATCTTTTTAACATCATGGTGACCAAAACTGGGTGCAGTATTCCAAGTGTGGCCTTATGAAGGCATTGTAAAGTGGTATTAACACTTCATGTGATCTTGATTCTGTCCCTCTGTTAATGCAGCCTAGCACTGTGTTGACTTTTTTGGCAGCTGCAGCACACTACTTGTTCATAGTTAAGTGATTGTCCACTAGGACTCCGAGATCCCTCTCACAGTTACTACTATTGAGCAAGGTACCCCCTAGTGTATATGATACCTTGGCATTTGTTTTTTTCTTGCCTAAATGTAGAACCTTATTTTTTTTTAACCATTGAATTTCATTTTGTTAAAGAGTGCCCAATGTTCAAGTCTGTCAAGATCCTTCTGTATCTTAAGCCTATCTTCTGGAATGTTGGCTATTCCTGCCAACTGGGTGTCATCTGCAAATTTGATGAGTTCCCCATCTATCCCCTTATCCAAATAATTGATGAAGATGTTGAAGAGCACTGGGCCCAGAACAGAGCCCTGAGGCACTGCCGTACATACTTCCTTCCATGCAGTTCCATTGAGGATGACATGCTGAGTATGGCCGGTCAGCCAGCTACAAATCCATCTGGTGGTGATGGATTCTGTTACTAGCAACTCAGCCATATTGTATATACTGTATATAGTTAAAGGATTACCCTATCACTTGGCCAATTTGTACTAGAAACTACAAAGAGAAGATAGGATCAAACATACCAAGTAACCAAATCTGAGCTATTAACAATTTATATATTTTAAAATTTATGTCATGGTTCTGACAAACAAAGATGAATGAAGCAGAAATCCGAGGCTTGCAAATTCCTCAAAGAACATCTGTATTAGTTACAAAGTATTGGCATGGTCAAGAGTGAAACCAGTCTGAATACACATGTAACAATTCCCCAATACAAAGTTAAAAATCCTATCCATAAAGCTATGCAAGCAACTACGTTCCCCAATGCAATTATTTGTTGGGCTTTTTCCACAGTGCCCAGCCTGCAGGCTCAGGAGCAACTAATGACCTTGGTTCCCATGGGACAAAAAATTGTTATGACTAGCAAAGCACCTGGGCAACCCCCTCCCCTCTCCATTCTATGTTGCAACACAGAATGAGCAGGAAAATGGCTGTAGCCATGCTCAGTTGCAGAGTTGACAGTTTATTTGTGGGGCCAGAAGAAAGCAAAACAAAATTACTTGCAGAGAAAAACATCTGATGACAGCAGAAGCTTTGCAGAACTGAATCCAGTACATGAAGAATGGTCGGCTTCGCCTGTACTGAGTGGGGGTCCACTGCTGAAACAATTTTTGTGATGGATTACTTTGCATCTGTATGATGCATGCTCTGTTAATTCCAGGTCCATGGACTAGATTCACCCAACCATAAGTGATTTCCTGCTCTGAAACTGCTCTGTTTGCTTTACTATAGCTTAATATGCTAAAAAATAAAAATGGTCCATACAACAATAAAAAGGAAATACAAAAGTTTGTATGGGGAAATAAAATATTCTGTGAGAGAGCTGAACAGTTAATGGCAGTTGCAACAACTATAAAGACTCAATAAAATAAATCTGTAGTCTAAGTTCTTTCTTTAGCCCTGCTAAAAAAATTTGGTTTCTCCTCAGGAAAAAGAAAAATGATGGTATTATAGAAAACTGTTTTTCATTTCTTGTTTGTCCAGTTATAAGGCAAGGAGTTTTGATAGGACAATTGCTTTATTCAGTGCTTTTTTTCAAAAAAAAAAAAAAAAAAAAAGATGCCGGAACTCACATGTCATACAATCCGCTTTGCCTACCCTATAAGGTTCCATCCAAAAAAGGTGCCGGAACTCCGTTCTAAGTATTCTATGAGAAAAAAAGCCCTGGCTTTATTGTTAACACAATCATAAGCTTTAACTTATAAAACAAATGCATGATAGTAACCTATACATTCTTTCTATTGAAATTACTAGTTTTAAAGATATGCAATGAGGGTTTTTTTTGGCTTGAGGTATGAGTATCACGTAACATTTTGTATATTGTAATAAATCATTGCTGAAAATCTAATTTGTACATGGCATTGTTTACAGGCAACTGCTTCACCACAATTATTAGGATGATTATTTATTTAATGCAAAGCATATGTCAATCACAAGTCTCCAAGGATTCTACCAATGCCATGCACATTAAAATTACAACACAGACCAAAAAACAATAAATTTTCTTATTCTATTAGCAACAAAAAACATTCTTCAACTTAGGGACAGGGAGGAATCTGTGGTGGAAGGCAACTCTATGGATCCAGGCCTGAAGACATTACAGGTAACTCCAGTTCCCTGACTATTTTCTATTCTGACTTATTTTTTTACTGTGATAAAGCATTTACTTTGATATTTCTGTAGCAGTATATTTTTGAAATATAAGAGAATCTGCTAAGCTTATTCAGTTTAACTATCTGTGGTTTGCCACAAAATCAGTGTACTGTGTACTTTATACAGACAGTGCACTTGTTTTCAGAATACTAAAGAAAGAAGAATGCTCGGATCAGATTCTTTACTAGCTGGCATCAGTTAAATCATTATGTTTTGGCCTAATTAGTCTCATAGTACCATAAAATGAAAAAGGAACATAACATGCCTAAGCTATTGTAAATGCTGTTCCTTTGCACAAACCTTCTAAATTAATTTACAGCACCCACATCTGAATGAGAAACCAATTATAGAGAATATTGCAATATCAGAAATATCAGTTAAGAGTACTATTTAGGAACATAGTTAAGGCTGGAAAATTAAGGAAAGACAGAAAAGGATTGGCTGGGACATTTATTAATTAGAATTATTAGCATTTTATTAAGTATTAATTCTAATTTTATTGGAGTGAAAAGAAGAGCTAAGTGAAAAGTATTGTAGAAAATCATACTTTTCCCTTAGTTAAAATTGAATAAAGCTGTTTTCCTCCACGAGAAAATTATATGTTTTATGAATTAGTTATGTGGGATATAAAGTCAAATCTGCTAATATATAAAATCAGAAAACACTGTCAGTACCAATACAAATACAAACAAGACCAAAGATAAACTTCAAAATGAGAGAAGGATCTGAAAGGGAAGATTGCTTAAACACAAATATTTAGAATAAAAGAACTGCTAGAAGTAAAATTTCACTCTCTTCCAAATTATACAAGTATTGTTACAGGAACTTAGGTACTAAACCAATACTTTTAGATATCTCTGAAACAAATGAAACAATGCTTCAAGGATTTACAATTTAAAGTATAAAAAAATAAAGTTTGTAAAGCTTCTAAGGGATAATTCAGTTTGAAAGAGAATTGATTGTTTTTTGTTGTTGCTGAGTTTGATTGAATTCAAAATCCCTTTGAATTGAATCAGTAATTTAAAGGCATCAACCTGAATTGGAAATCTTTGAATTGCTTTGGACAGATTCAAAGACAATTGGATGTTCTATGGACTTTTTGATTGTGCAGAGTCTCAAGTGGAAGGGAGTTTTAAATGCTATTATGAACTCTGATGTTTACACGAATTTTATTACTGTCACAAGCTTGTCTACCCAATCTTCATGAAAATATATCAAATTAATTGTGCTTCAAGATTTATCTAGAACAGGGAAGGATATGGGATGGTGGGTACAGATATTGAGATGTATTATTTTACTTTCTTTAAATCTGGCTTGCCTTTCTTTGTATTTCTTATCTTTTCCCAAATCCATGCACTTTTATCCTTTCTATCTGTAGTATAACCTTTTTACTTTCCGGATCCAGCCCATCTGCAGAATTAGATCTTTCATTTCTTTCACTAAAAAAAAAAAAAAATGTTGCTGTAGAGATAGTACACATTATGTCATTTACAGAAGACACTCACCTCTCCAATGAGCCTTGCCAACAAACCAAAAAAGAGGTGGCCAGATGGTAGTGACTTTTTAATTATTATAAACTTTGTAGGGTCCTTAGTGCTCTCTGAGCTTGCTTGTTTTCTTGCATATGTTTCATTACCCTAACTTGGTATCATCATCAGTGCTATT
Source organism: Crotalus tigris (assembly GCF_016545835.1). Lineage (NCBI taxonomy): Eukaryota > Metazoa > Chordata > Lepidosauria > Squamata > Viperidae > Crotalus > Crotalus tigris. Next base: position 151,594 of record NW_024096655.1, read on the forward strand.
ATAAACTTAAAAAAAAAAACTTTTAGAATTTTTTTTCAATTAAAGTAGGGCACATTTGTGAGTGTTCAGCACAACTTTCTATTCTTATTTGCTGGGTTTGATTTCTATGTTGCTCTTCATTTCAGCATCTGTGTCTTTAAAAAGTACAGTACAGTACATATTGCAATGAACCCCATGAAACTGGCTGGCAGACTGAAACAATTCAGGGTTCATGTCCTCTAAAAAAATTGCATTCAGGCTATTTTCATCCCATTCACTCTAAAAAGGAAGCAGCTGCAGGCATTTTGATGCTTCTGTATCATAGGATCATATCTTTTATTGAACTGATCTCAAATTGGTTTTAATCAAACTATTTGCCTTTGAATCTCATATTCAAATTGAATCGTGAATTCAATCAAATCTTGGCTGAGTTGTATAGCTCTAGTAAACAAGTATAATCATTGACAGAAAGATAAACAGTGGTGCCCTAATCTTCTAAAATTGACAGTAAAGATCTTTGGGCATTATCTAATTTTGGTGTTTACACAAATAACGTTAATGAATTTTCAAGCTATTTGTAAAAAGTTGGTAATTTTCATCAGGAAAGGTAGTTATTACTACTCACCATTAATACAAGTTTCAATAGGTAAAACATGTTGCAACTTTCTAAATACCAGTGAGTTATCATGGGAAATAACTGAGTTGTAATTTATTTTATAAAATTGCCATGATGATAGCCAATAACATTGCAACAGAAAAGCTGCTCTTTTGACTAATTAAAAGTAAAGCTTTGGAGACTCAACAGTTCCCTCTTCCACTGGCATGCCTTTGAACAGTGAAAAGAAATTTAAAACAGGATGTATTGTTTACCAAAGATATTATTGAATGGTTTGCAGCTCAACTAATGAGCTTATGTACCTTGCATATTAAACAATGAGTCTAAAACCTCTTGTTAATTTTTGCTAGGCTTTTCAGGTTTTTTTAAATCACCTTTGTACATTTACAAATGATTTATTAATACCTTTACCCATTTTGTAAAAGGTTCAGATCTAGGACTCAAATCTAGCTTCACTACTGTTGATACCTTCCTGCTACTATATTTTAATAAAAAACATTATGAGGTAACAGAAAACTCAAAAAAAAAAAAGAATTCACATGAGTAGCAAAGACTTTTCCTTAGAAGTTTGTTAAAGTAAGATGAATAATAGTTTCCTCTTTTCATTCACTGATAAATTCCTTATTTTTAATGTCAGAAAAATATGTTTTTTTCTACCATGACTATAATTCTTCCTTTGATTTACATGATTCACCTCAGCTATCTGGGGAATTTTGTGATTATGCCTTCAGCCTAAATTTAAGATAGCTTTTGATACACAGTGTGGGCCTTCCTGGCTGTGAAGATTCAGAAAAAAAAGTAAAATACAGATGAAATAATAAGTATACAAGCAGATAATCAGGTACAATTATCTCAAGAATCAGAAATTACCTGTGTATATTTGTCCTGTGCTGTTATCAGCTCCTATTTGAGTGAAGCCATGTTTTCTGCTGAAATGTATTTTAAAAAAAAATAGGAATGAAAAGTGCAAAGTAAAAGTAGATTTGTTTCAGTGCAATATTTAAGGCTGCAGAGCCAATCTGATTTGTTTTGCTGAGGTGGAGATTCATCTTGCAATAAAGCAAAACAGTTCAGATTGTTTGTGGGCAACGCTACATAAGAAAGTTTCTATCAACCTTCCTCACTAGTGCTGAAGAAAATATTCCAGGCTGGATGAATTTTGATTGCCTTTTCTGAAGCCACCCAACCTGGAAGAAATTAAGAATGTTCCAAGGACACTGCATTATTATTATTATGGATCATCGCACAGTCAGCCAGATGTTCAGACTGGATTTGGCATTTTGTCTACCTATCGAGTCCTTACCCAGAACCTGGGATAGGTAGATGTGGATGTTTGACGGTATTACAGATATTGTCGCAGGATGGAAGCAGTTCCTAGTAAGGCTGCCTTTTGCAATTGACTAATAGCGAATTTGTCAATGCCAATGCTGTTCAAGTGGTGCTCCAGTTGTTTTGGGATTGCACCCAAGGAGCCTATTACTATTGATACTACCCTTGCTTGCTTTTGCCACAGTCTTTCTATTTCTATTTGTAGGTCTTTGTATTTTGTTATCTTCTCCAGTTCTTTCTCGTCTATTCTGCTGTCTCCAGGCACTGCAACATCCACTATCCAAACTTTTTTGTCTTTCTTATCGACAATTGTTAAGTCCGGGGAGTTATGTTGCAGGTGCTTGTCTGTTTGAATTCTGAAGTCCCAGAGCAGTTTAATTTTATCATTTTCTATGACTTTCTCTATTTTATGATCCCACCAGTTTTTGCTTACAGGCAAATGATATTTTTTGCAGATCTTCCAATGCACCATTGTTGCTACTTTGTCATGCCGCTGCTTGTAATCAGTTTGTGCAATCTTCTTGCAACAGCTTACCAAGTGGTCCACTGTTTCTTCAGCTTCTTTGCATAGGCGGCACTTACTATCTGTTGCTGTCTTCTCAATTTTGACTTTGTATGCATTTGTCCTTAAGGCTTGGTCTTGTGCAGCCAGAATTAGTCCCTCGGTCTCTTTCTTCAATTTTCCTGCTCTTAGCCATTGCCAGGTCTTGTTATTATCTGCTTTCCAAGCTATTTTTTTCATGTATTGGCCATGTAGTGCTTTATCTTCCCATGCCTCTATTCTGTTCTTCATTTGGTCTTTCTTGTAGGCCAGTTTGGTCTCTCCAGTAGTTAGTAAGCCTTCCTGATATACTAATTTCAGTGCATCTTCATCATTGTTCTTCAGATATTCTTCCAAAGCCATTTTTTCTTCTTCAACCATCTGATGTACTTGTAGCATTCCACGCCCACCTATTTGCCTTGGTAGATAAAGTCTATCAATGTCACTGCGTGGATGAAGGGCATGATTCATTGTCATTATTTTTCTGGTCTGCCTATCCATTGCTTTTAGTTCTGCTTGAGTCCAGTCCACTATTCCAGCTGTGTACCTAATGACTGGGATTGCCCAGGTGTTGATTGCCTTTATGGTATTTCCTCCATTGAGTTTGGATTTTAAGATCTTCTTCAATCTCTTGATGTATTCACCTCTAATCTTTTTCTTGACTTCAGTGTACTTGATGTTGTTGTTGTTGTTGTTGTTGTTGTTGTTGTTGTTATTATTATTATTATTATTATTATTATTATTATTATTATTATTCCCTTTGAGTCAGTTTTGGTCTCATGAGTGCCTGGACAAGTCCCTGCAGTTTTCTTACCAAGATTTCAAAACTGGTTTGCCATTGCTTCTTTCCTAGGTCTGTGACTGAGGAGCTGACCCATCTGGCTTCATGTCTAGGGCAAGACTAGAACTCATGATCTCCTGGTTCCTAATCAGATACTTTAACCACTATGTCAAACTGGCTTTAGATTTTGTATGTACCTTCAGTGCCATCAGCTTGGAAATAGTTTGGCTTTCTAGGCTGGATTCCTTTGGCTAAGACAGCATGAAAAAGATTCACAGCAGCCATACAAGTCATGACCCCCTGAAAGCTTCCCAGCTTTCCTAAGCATTCACCAAATCTTCATAACCTGGAAGATTTTAATACTTGTTAAAGGAGAACCGGGGTGATCATCTTTAAATACTATCTTTCCTGGTAATAATTTTAAAGGAAAAATGAATTGAATATACCACTCTGAAAGAATTAACATAAAGAGGTTAGTATTGGAGAAATAATAGAGAACCACCAGAAATGTTCACATATTATAAGACACTTTTCATAGCAATATTTAAATTTGTTTTTGAAGGGATAGGAATTTTCCTGCCATTAGGAAGAAGGTCACTAGAAGTTTACCATAAGACATGGACAGGAGTGAAAGATGGAGTGAAAGAATAGGAGATTCCTGTCTGTAAATTAATTGTCTTTTATATGTATTCTTCTTATGCTTTATTTAAAGAAGGCAAAGGGTATTTTATCTCAGCATTTAGAATAGAATAGAACTGGAAGGGACCTTGGAGATCTCCTAGTCCAGCCCCCTGCTCAGGCAGGAGTTCCTGTATCATTTCAGACAACTGGCTGTCCAGTCTCTTCTTAAAATCCTCAAGTGATGAAGTACCCACAACATCTGAAGGCAAGCTGTTTCTCTGGTTAATTGATCTCAGTGTTAGGAAGTTTCTCCTTAATTCCAGGTTGCTTCTCTCCTTGATTAGTTTCCATCCATTGTTTCTTGTCTTGCCTTCTGGTGCTTTGGAAAATAAATTGACCCCCGCCTGCTTGTGGCATCCTCTCAAATATTGGAATACTGCTATCGTATCCTCCCCTAATCCTTCTTTCTCTAAACTGGCCATTCTCAAATCCTGCAACTGGTTTTGTCTCCAGGCCTTTAATCATTTTAGTTGTTCTTCTTTGCACTTTTTCCAAAGTCTCAACATCTCTGTTGTAATGTGGTGACCAAAAATGGATGTAGTATTCCAGATGTGGCCTTACTAAAGCTTTATAAAGCAGTACTAATACTTCACATGATTTTTATTCTATTCTCTGTTTATACAACCAAGGATTGTATTAGCTTTTTTTTTTTTTTTTTTTTTTTTTGGCTGCTGCCTCATACTGCTGCCTCATATTTAAGTGATCGTCCACTAGGACTCTAAGGTCCTTCTCACAGTTACTGTCTTTGAGCCAGGTTTTGCCTAATCTGTACCTGTACCTTTGGTTTTTCCTGCCCAGGTGTAAAACCTTGCTTTTCTCCACATTAAAAATCATTTTGTTGTATAGGGCCCATTGTTCAAGTCTGTCAAGATCTTTTTGGATTCTGAGCTTATCTTCTGGGGTGTTGGCTATTCTAAACTAATATAATATTTTAATAAAATAATTTAAATTGAATTTAAAATAATAAACTATTTCTAAACTAGGAAAATATCTCTATTTATTTTCTAAGGATAAAGCATGCCTCTATACAAAAGACAGAAAAGACAGGAGTACCCCATTCCTGTTGAATCACTGCAAGCATAGTTCAATCACAAGGATTAAAATTTAGTGGAAGTGAATAAGAATAAATTCTCAATGAGATAGCAAAAGGAGCAAAAGATAGCAAAACATCAAACCCAGATATTACAAATTAGAGCTTTACAATCTGAAGGGTTTCTCAAAGTTTCAGATTGTTCCATCTATTATAATTTTATTTATTTGCTTATTTATTTATTATATGAACCATTATTTGTCTTTACAGCTCACATGATCTTCATCAATTGCTGAAGATATACTTTATTTTTACATGTATTCCCACCTTCTGTTCGAAGAAGGCCCTTTTTATCATGGGTTTGTTATGCATAATGTTGGTATTCAGTCTTATGTTAGCACTTGCCACATACCCCAGGCCTTAATTCTGGCTCTCCTGGCAAGAAGCAAGCAGATTTTTTTCCCCCAGCACACTATATAGATAGGCTGCTGGCTTCAGCAAATGAGAATTGGATTGTATGAGTATCATCTTAGGCAGGTAAGTATCTTCAATTGGCATTGCTAACAATCAATTAAAGAAACTGAATAAAAATATACATAAATATGTAAAGACGTATGTTTAATTAATCATAGTTCCTATTCACCCTAAGTATCAGATTTGAATCGGAATATAATTTTCAATACATTATTCTAACTAATAACTAATGTTTTTTTTTTTACCAAGAAAGAAATTCCTTTGAAAAGTAGCAGAAATCAAATGTTCCAGAACTATTAAATAACAACCTTAAATCATAAGATATAGTGGTGTAATACAGAGGCAGAAAGGAAATTTCCTTTAAACAATACATAAACTTGATTATCTCTGAAACATGTCTTAATGAAAGCTACTGAAATAATACCACTATGGTCTGGAACTATGCCTTCCAGGTGTTGTTTATTGATTGATTGGTTGATTCTATTTCAGTGCTGTAACACTTCTTTTGGACTGGTAACACTAGTAATTTGCCAAAAGCTATTAAAGAAAGTGATAAAATAAACTAAATAGAGACAATAAATCATATATGGAATAGTGAAAGAAAACACTTCTTTAGAAATGGGACTTAGAACATGTATATCTTTCAGCAATTCTGCAATCAACTACATTGAAGAGAGCAAAAATGAACAATTCAAATTCATTTTTAAATCTAACTACATTAATTTAGCTTTGTATAAACATTGAGGGCTGTTTGTTTAAGTACAAAATTAATTATCCCATTTGCTTATAGGCTGTATTGATGTTTAATATTTTTACATCACATTCCATACAATATATAGATTTAATTCATGTTTAGCACTCTAGATATCAAGAAACAATTTTTGATTTTTTTCTTTTGCTATTATTACCTAACATCAATATCTGTTGGTATAAAAATAAATATACAGGGTGATGGAAATATCTCCCAACTGCTTTGAAACTTGAACCTGAGCTCTGAGAAGGACACAGCCAACCTTGTTTTGCCAAGAGGCAACAGGTCATCCTAACTTATGCAAATTTTGGAATGTTATTTGGGAAAGTTGATTTTCAACTTCCTGTTCTATTTTATTTTATCTCTCTTTCTTTCACACACATACACATTCTCTCCTTACACATACATAATGCTATAAACTTCTTTTTTTTATCAGAATGGTATGAAATTTACTGGAATATTAAACTTATAGACAGAGAAAGCATAATAAATTTTAAAAAGTTTGCAGAGGAACATTAAGCTTTTTTATCAAAATGATACTGTATTTAATCCTATTTTTGTTTTTCATTTTGACAAAATGTAATGAAATGTGCAGAGAAAAAATTCTAGAATGAGGAATATTTATATAAAACCTCAAGCAGATAAGATGAAGAGCTTATGTGCAAATAGAATGGATAGTTACAAGGAGTAATGATGTCCTTTCATAAATGGATTGTTGAAGAAAATTACACAAGATTAACTCACTCATCTTTTTCATAAAAGAAAATATAGTCCTTGACTAGTTTGGTTGATAGGATATCCATATAATTTCTTCCTGGAACTGCTAAGAACGAGTTATTGGTTCTCCCCATCCTCTTCAAAAAACTTTGTGATTGGATAAATGAGGGTAATCTAATTGAAGGAGAAATCTATTTTTAAGCAAGGCCCATGTTATCCACCTTGCTAACCCATTCATAACTGGCTAAATGTTGTACAACTTCAACAGTTATCAATGCTATTAATTATACTTCAGGAGATAATTCAGTTTAAAATGAAAGTTTTATGCCCTAGAAGAAGGCTGGTGGGCATGCAAAATGGAATGTCCTCATATAGTCTTCTCCTTCAGTTTGCTCCTTCAGTCCAACAAAATTCTGGAGCTAACAAAAAGCAAAAATGACAGTAAAAGAAATATCAAATTCTAGATTAAGGACATGCTTGTATAAATAACTTCTTCAATATATGTTATCAATAATAATAAAAAAAGCATTCTGTAGAATCTCAGTGACCCTTATGTGAAATCTTTTTAACAAAAAAGGAAAGAAACCTACAAAACCTTATTAAACTCTGTTTGATCATCTTTGTTTAATTTTGTCATTTTAGCTTTACATTATAACCTTTCCTTTTTCTTTAGTCTTTCAAAATATTTTTCCTTACTGCAACACATACTTTTACCATGTATCCTTATACTCAAAATTGAATTGAAATATAGAGTTTGATCAACATGCCTAAACTATTGTTGAAAGAAAAATCTTCAGGGTCCAGTCCAAACTGGGAATAAACAAAATGAAGATTGCTTTAGAAAGAAGATTGTAGTTTATTGAAGAGCAGAACCACAAGACATGTGGCTCTGGAGCAGCTGACCACATGTTGCTGGGAGTGGTGGGTTTTTATACCTTTTTGGGTTTTTGTCTTTGGAGTTGTTCCTGTTCCTGTGGTTTTCGATTTCCTTTGTCATGTACTTTGACCTGAGACTGAATGTGTCCTTTTTATATTCTGATGGTGGTGGGTTAATCCTATTATGTCCTAAAGGTCATGTCCTGCTTCTCTGGGGCTGTGGCTGATGGCTATGTCCTGTGTTAGATTTTTTTGAGTAAGGGTTGCTGGTTCTAATTCTATCACTCTTCTATTGTTAGCTATCAACTCTTGCTCCAAGGGATTTCAAAAGATCCTGTCTTGAATGGGTTTCTGCAGGTAGCATTTGCTCATGAATGGGACCTCGGTCTTTCTGAATGGGATTATCAAATCTGCATTTCTACAGAGCTGGTTTCTGCTTGGGACAGAGAGACTTGTGGGTGGTGGTTTCTTTTCTATTATTCCTTTGGGGAAATATATTCTGCTTTTTTTAATATCCCCGAAACTATTTCCTTCTCGGGGGAGGGGGAGTGTTGTCTTCCTACACGATCTATATCCAGTAATCATAGGGAAAAAAATAAAACTTTTGAGATTTTGTCATGGTGATGGCAAAAACACTTCATTACATGAAGTAAGACAATGGCTGCAGCTTCTAACAAGCCTCATTACTGCTAATTTCATGGTTGTTTCTCATAATACAAATGACCTAATGCTCAGAGCTGCCATTGTTTGCTTTATATTACACTGGATAATTTATATATTATAGTTATTTCTCTTCTACTTTTGATCTGATATGACAGAGTTGCCAATGTTGATAGCTGATGGAAAAGAAAATCAAAAGGTTTTTTGTTAAAAAGAAGGCCCATGTTCTTTAGAAGTTGTTAAATATTTCAGGTGCTTATGAAGTGTTTTGCTGAGAAATCCAATAAATCCCTAAATACTATCTAAGTGGAACTCTTATTTTGTTAGAGTGGACATCTAAGTGGAATTAATGGGAACAATATGACCCAACTATTTGATTATTCTAATAATCAAACCTTGGCTCCAGTAATTTAAGCTTAGAATCAAGTTGCATTCCTGTGGGTCTGTGTAACTGGTTGCACTATATTTAAAATCTCCTTTTATATTTTTGTTAACAGTTACTGTTAATTAATTTTGAAAGATAAATAGAAATAATGAAATAGTACTAAAATGAAAAAGGATAAGGAATAAGATATACAGAAGAGAATGTAATTACTTAACAAAAAATGGCTGAACCCTCAGTTCAATATCCATACTTTTTTTCTCAAATAAAAAAACTTGAAAAAACGAATCTTTCACTTTCTGCTCGAGTCTTCAAACTGAATATATGACAGTCAAAAATATAGATCATGAAGTTAAATCCCACAAAGGAGGATATGTTTCAAACTCTCATTAATAGGTAAAAGCAGTCATCTCCCTCTAATCTTGAATAATTTCATATTAGACCAAGCTTTTACTTAACATTTTGGGGCAATTTTAAACTTTATTTAATAGTGCAGCAATAAAAAAGAAATTGACCTCTATAACTAGTGTCTCAAGAGAAGGAATAAGTCACAGGGATAAAATAGTATAGCAGTTACAGAACAGTTGTTAAGGTAGTATATTGGCCTATTTTGTTTTGTTTTGTTTTGTTAGCAGATTCATATTTGTGAGACTGGTTTATTGAATTATAAGATAAGCCTTATCAAATGAAATGATAGAAGGTGTTGAATCCATAGGAACCTTGGGAGGAAGTGATGACGCAATATTGGAATTCAACATTATGGAAGCACAAACAATAGAACACAGTCAAATAGAGTCTTGGACTTCAAGAGAGCTAATTTCAATAAACTTAGAGAAGGTTTGGGAAGAATTCCATGGATGAGAATCCTCCAGGGGAAAACAACTCAAGAAGCTTGGGAAATTTTGAAAAGTGAGATAATAAAAGCCCAGTCTAGCACAATACCAACAAAGAGGAAAAATAACAGTTCTCAAAAGAAACCAGCATGGCTGCACAAAGAACTCTCTGATAAATTGAAAGATAAAAAGGACAAGTATAGAAAGTGGAAAGAGGGACACATAACTAAGTCAGAATATCACCAAATAGCCTAAGCCTGCAAAGATGAAGTGAGGAAAGCTAAGGCTCAAAATGAAGTAAGGCTTGTGACCAAAGTCAAAAATAATAATAAAAAAACTTCTTTCAACATGTAAAAAACAAGAAAAAAGTGAACAAAATGATTGGTCCATTAGTGCGTGAAAGTGGCAAGAAGGTGACAAGCAACAGGGAGAAAGCAGAACTATGTAACTCGTTTTTCACATCTGTCTTTACACAAAGGGAGAAAACAGATCAACCTACCAAAAACAGTGCCATAAAAAACAGAATAGAAACACAAGTTAAGATAAGCAAGAAAATGGTAAGTGAGCATCTGTCCAGCCCAGGACTAGATGGATTACACCCCAAGGTTCTCAAGGAACTGGCAGATGTGATCTCAGAACCACTGAACTATATTTTTCAAAGATCTTGGAGCACTGGGGAATTACCAGAGGACTGGAAAAGAGCTGATGTAGTTCCCATCTTCAAAAAAGGAAAAAAAAATGGATCCAGGAAATTACAGACCTATCAGCCTGACCTCAATCCCTGGGAAGATTCTGGAAAAGATAATCAAACAATGAATCAGTGAACACTTACAGGCAAACAAAGTCATTACTAAAAGCCAACACGGGTTTGTCAAAAACAGATCATTCCAGACAAATCTTATTGCATTCTCTGACCAAGTGACAAAATTAGTGGACCAGAGGAATGCTGTGGATATAATTTACTTGGACTTCAGTAAGGTCTTTGATAAAGTAGATCACAACCTACTACTTGATAAGATAGAAAAATGTGAGTTAGACAGCATCACCACCAGCCGTAGTTGGCTGACCGGCTGTATTCAGCATGTGGTCCTCAATGGAACCACATCTACATGGAGGGAAGTGTGTAGTGGGGTGCCCCAGGGCTCTGTTCTGGGCCCAGTGCTCTTCAACATCTTCATCAATTATTTGAATAAGAGGATAGATGGGGAACTCATCAAATTTGCAGACGACACCAAGCTGGCAGGAATAGGCAACACTCCAGAAGACAGGCTTAGGATACAGACTTGACAGACTTGAACACTGGGCTCTATCTAACAAAATGAAATTCAATGGTGAAAAAAGTAAGGTTCTACATTTAGGCAAGAAAAACCAAATGCACAGGTATAGTATAGAACAGTGGTTCTCAACCTGTGGGTCGGGACCCCATTTGGGGTCGAATGACCATTTCACGGGGGTCACCAAACCATACTGTCTGCCATTTTTTCCCCTTTTCCCTAGCTGTCCTACTCCCTCTTATTGGTGGCCACACCCACTTGGGGGTCACCACAACATGGGGAACTGTATTATGGGGTCACGGCATTAGAAAGGTTGAGAATCACTGGTATAGAGGGTACCTTGCTAACTAGTGGTTATCTTTGAGAAATTTCCTGACAGTTAGAACAATTAACCAGTGGAACAACCTGCCTGCAGAAGTGGTGAGTGCTCCACTACTGGAAGTTTTTAAGAAGAAACTGGACAGCCATTTGTCCGAAATGGTATAGGGTTACCTGCCTGAGCAGGGGGTTGGACTTGATGACCTCCAAGGTCCCAACAACTCTATTGTTGTTGTTGTTGTTGTTATTATTATTATTATTATTATTATTATTATTATTAATTCCACATTCTTTAATCTTCAAATCAGGTTGTTTTTCTTCTTAACAGGTGACATTAAAAACATAGAAGTAGGATAATTTCTTCTATACCCAGCTTATATCTGTTTCCCTGAAAAAGCTCTGCCATTCCCATTATTACCATGGTGAAGAGTGGTGAAAGCAAATAAAAACTGAAAATAATAGTAGTAATAAAGAATAAATTCATTGGAAGAATTTCTGTGATTAAGACAAACACTTTACCCAGAGTGTTATTTTTGTTTCAGACAAGATTTGTTTTGTCAACTGATGTACCATTTAAACAATGTCAGAAAGATATATCTAAAATTGTAGAACAGCAAAATAAAATCCAATACGAGGTATTACAAGACACAAACAAAAGAGGAGAATCAAATCTACCAGATTTGAAAGCATATTTTGTTGCATGCTGTTTAGTTTCCATGAAATGGTTTGTGTTGCTAAGAAATAGAAAGGTATTGGACATAAAAAAAAAAAATGATCTAAGATTTGACTGGCATATCTATGGTATGACAAAGCTAAAGTTAATGTAGATTTCAAAAAGCATGTGAGGTAACCAATTCTTAAGAGTATGGAATAAATATACACTTAGTTTGTACTCTTAAACAGTCCTATGGCTTTCAGCACAAGAAGCATTTTATGGATGAGAAATTATAAATAAACATACATGGTTAACTTAGTGTGATATATTAGATTTTTTCAAAGAGATTGTAAAATAAGATCAAGAGAAGATTTGACAACACAATGTTATACCTGGAAATAGTTTTCACATGTACCACTGTCAGAAAAGATTTTTTTTCTCTTTTTACAATCCTTTAATCCCTTTATTTGGAGTGAAGTTGGGTGACTGAATAGAGCTGAGCATTTACTGCCTGGAATGCAGGGTTTGCAGGAGATATTTTCTTTTTGCACCCTGATACAGAAACATCTACTGCTCCCTAGGGTGGAACTCTCAACATCTCAGCTTTCTAGGTCAAGCATGCTGTTCAACTATCAAAAAAGTTTAAAGTGGTTAAAATATTTTATGGCTTTAAACAATTCAAGGTTAAGTTTCAAATAGAAACTTACAAATAATGGAATTATTTACAAATAATGGACATATTATTACTAGCATGTTTAAATTTTTGTTGAAGTATGAGACAAAAGAATGGACTTATTTGACCTCTTCATAGCTTTCGATACCATAACCATGGTACCCTTCTGGATCAACTATTTCACGTCATTTCTCCAGGGTCAATTCTAGTTACTGGTGATTGGGGAGATCCTGTCCTCAGCCCCTACTATGTGGGGTGCTGCAGGATTTGGTGCTCTCTCAACTCCTATTTAACATCTCCATTACGTTGTTTGGCATACTGATGATGCCCAAATATCTCTCTGCCCTTGGAGAATTAAATAATGATGTGAATGCCTTAAGGTACAGTGGCCTAGGGTTAAAGACTCTGGGCCAACTGGAAAATTTCCAGTTTAAGACCCAAGTACCATGTGACTGAGTGAACTCCCATTCCTGCCCCAGGTTCTGCCAACCTAGCAGTTCAAAAGTATGCAAATGCAAGTAGATAAATAGATAACTTTGGTGGGAAGGTAACAGCATTCCATATGCTTTGGCATATAATTATGCAGGCCATATGATCAGTGAAATATCTTTGGACAATGCTCGCTCCCTCAGTTTGGAAACAGAGATGAGTTCACTCTGAGAATTGGTCAGGGGAAACTTTAACTTTACCTTACTGTGAATATCTTATTCCAGTGCCTGGAGACTGTGAGGGTCTGGATGGAGAATAATAGGCTTCAGCTGAACTTTGGCAAGTCTAAGTGGCATTGGGTTTTGCGGTCTTCCAGTTCCAGGACTATGCCATTGTTCATGCTGGATGAGTTGCACTGCCCCAAAAAAATCTGGTGTACAATCTTGGGTCCTCCTGGAGTCACCACTTCTATTCACTTATGGCTCGGAAGGCCTTTGCACAGCCTCATATTATATATTAGTTGTGCCCAATCCTAGATCAGTGGACTGCTCAAAGTAATTCATGTTCTAGTCACTTCCTGACTGGATTATAGTAATGTGGGATTGCTCTTGAATAGTATTTGAAATCTTCAGCTGATGCAAAAATGCAGTGATGTGGGCACTTATGATATGAGTGCTTCTAGAATATCACAGGTTATACCTCTGTTTCATGAGCTGCATTGGTTGCCAGTCTGCTTCTGGTTCCAATTCAACATGTGATTTTTTGTTTGTTTTGTTTGTTAGTTGTGAAGTCATGTCCGACCCATTGCGACCCCATGGACAATGTTCCTCCAGACCTTCCTGTCTTCTACTATCTTCTGGAGTCCATTTAAGCTCATGCCTACTGCTTCAATGACTCCATCCAACCACCTTATTCTCTGTCATCCCATTCTTCTATTGTCCTCAATCTTTCCCAGCATTTGGCTCTTCTCCAGTGAGTCCTTCCTTCTCATTAGGTGGCCAAAGTATTTGAGTTTCAATTTCAAGATCTGCCTTCTAAAGAGCAGTCAGGGTTGATCTCCTCTAGGACTGAACGGTTTAATCACCGGGGGACTCACAAGAGTCTTCTCCAGCACCATAGTTCAAAGTCCTAAATTCTTTTGCACTCAACCTTTCTTATGGTCCAACTTTCACAGCCATACATTGCAACTGGGAAAACCACGGCCTTGACTATATATACTTTTGTTGGCAGGGTGATATCTCTGCTTTTTAGTATGCTGTCTAGATTTGCCATAGCTTTCTTCCCCGGGAGCAAGCATCTTTTAATTTCTCGCAACATGTGGTATTGGCCTTTAAAGTCCTTCATGGCATAGGACTGTGTTATTTGAGGGACTACTGACATCTTTCCATCACATCAAAGCCATGTTGCAGGTTCTGTATGTTAGAGAATTCCACTTGACAGGTCTGAGAAGGCATACCTTCTCTCTGGGTAGTTTGCTTTATGGGAATTTTCAACACACACACACACACACACACACACACAAGTGAGATCAAATTTAACCCTAAGTATTTTCCAGAAACTCTTATGCTAACCTTATGATCTTATGCTAGTCTCATTTCTTATGTGCTGTATACTTTTTAAACTTTTTAATAATGACTGGGGTTTTGTATATTTTATTGTTTTATATCTTTGTAGTATGCTATCCAAATCACTTCTTGTGAGATGGGCAACTGTATAACTTTGATATATAAATAAAATAAATATGTGAGTAAATGAATAAATATATAATTAAATAAGATGTGAAGTAACCCTTTATATGAGGCCTGTTCTGGCCAACTGATCTTTTCCTTACCAAGGTTTGGCTAAACAGAGGCAATATGATTCTTCTTATTGAGATGAGAAGGCCACGTAATTCTCATCAATTAAACACATTGTATCATTCCAAGCTTTTGATCCTACTACAAAAACTGCTGCATAAAAGGCTTGGAACAATACAAAGAAAGCAACATTTTATGTTTAAAAGTGTAGGAGGAGATGTTGTTTTAGGAAACAGCTTCAAAGGAGTGTTTGCACAGGCCTTTGCCAAACTGAAGCTCCCATTCAAAATTTGCACAGTTACAATATTTATTAAATCAACAAATGATTTAGAGTGATAATAACAAGAAGAAAGAGCTGTAGTAGATGTGGGAGCCTGCTGGCTAATTATGGGTTCCTAACTACACCTTCTTCAGATAGTGGAGGGGTGAAATTCAGGGAGACAAAAATTTAGAAATGTCTTTGTTCTCAGTATTATTCTTTGATGGTCCCTAAGATAAAGAAGAACCCTAAGAAGTGGATTTTGTAAAAAAAAAGAAAAGAAAAGAATAATAAGGACTGGATTTTATGCAACTAGCATTAAACATTCAGGCACAAATATCTTAAAAGCTTTTAGATTACAGTAAAGTAAATTTGGTCAGAAAAGTGATTGTTGTATAAGGAATTCTTTATTTTCAGTATTGCTTCTTCAGTTTAGAGTACTTTGATATTGGGAAAAGGTATTTCGTTCTAATGAAGTTGCCAGTTTCCCCCATCTACCTAAAAATGACATTAAGAATGGTGAAATTATGTACCATCTGTCTTGATAACTGGTCCATATCATCATATGCAAGAAAATCCTTCACTAAACAGTAGGCTGAAGTAGAATGCTAAGTATCCTTCCAACTACATGATTTTATATCTGCTGGCTATTGCTTGTATTAACAGGGTGATTAACAAATGAAAATCAAATTCTGAAATTCAAATTTTTCATAAAAATATTCAGCTGGTCATACCTAGAAGTCTCATTTTTGTATTTCATTTCTTAATACTGCCATGTTTTCCTTTTTGCTCAGATTTTCAATCTGACTCTGAAAGTGTACTGTATACTTCTACCTGAAGTGCAAAAATTTCTTGCTTCATTAGAACATTTCTCATTCATAAGTCTGATCATAAGACTTTGCTGTGATCTTTTGGATTCTTTTGGATTTAGGTTTTCACACACATTGTTCATGATTCAGAATAGCCCTGGTACTCTACAATTGCCTCAACAACTATATTATAAAGAAGGCTACATTTTCCATTTCACATGAAGAGGTCCAC
Organism: Crotalus tigris; assembly: GCF_016545835.1. Lineage (NCBI taxonomy): Eukaryota > Metazoa > Chordata > Lepidosauria > Squamata > Viperidae > Crotalus > Crotalus tigris. The sequence goes on from NW_024096655.1 coordinate 167,689, forward strand.
AGTGTACAGAATTTTGTGAATGTGTCATTTATTATTTTAAAAAAATGACAATTGTGTAAAGAAGTGCAATTAAAATCATAATAACTGTTTTTCAAAACTGAAAGTTGAAACATTAAAAATATCCTACTTAATAAGATCCTAGAATCTATATTCCTAGGAAACTTTGATCGTGGATTTGTCATCATTACTGCTTAAAAAAACACAGCTTTTGACAGCAGCTTTGGTAAATCTATAGGTATCAGCAAACTGTTGACAAGATGCTCCAAGGAGCAATATTAAAATGAGAGTTCTGTCTGATATCTAGCATTATTCTCCCAGTAAGGGTCCTGCTCATGCTGAGCTAGATGTTGAACCAACTGCTTCTGTCATTCCTAACCATGCTTTATACCTTTGTATAGTACTTAGATACTACAGCGATAAGTAACATATGAACACTATAGTGACAACTGATTGATAGATAATAGCATCTGAGTCAAAGGGTTTATCTTCTTCTTTTTTAAAAAAAAAATCTGTCCTGCAAATAGGCCATTAGATGTTAAGGAAAATTGTTCATAACCACAGCAATATGTTAAAATATTATTTCTTTACATAATACAAATGTCTATACTGCAAACTGGTGAAGGCTTAATAGAATCTTAGATTACAAATGTAATTAAATAAACTATACTGAAATTAATAGGATTCACATGTTTTTAAGCTTCTTTACAAAAAACATATACAAAAAACAATTAAGAACACAGTCCTGTATATACCACATCAGACATACTGTATATTCTATTCAGTCTAATGAGGTATCTTCATAGGTAAATTTTGATTAAAACACAAATGTAATTCTTTATATTTAAGAGGAATTTTCCATTGTTAATAGGAATTTTCTTATTTAAGAGGATATTTCCATAATTCTATAATAATAGCCTGGAAAATGTGAGATGTTTTATAAATACTAATGTATATTTACTTATTTGAAATATTTATATCTATTTGTTGATCTGAACATATTCCAAAGCTATTAACAGACTCAAGCAATAATTGTTAATCGTTTGTGGCTACTTAAAACTATAAGAATTAAACTATAATTTATATAATACATACAAACTGTTATATATTATATAAACTATACAGTTTATATGAACTATAATGGTATAATTTAAACAAATTATAATTTATAATAGAATTACAATTAAAATTAAGTTTATTATGATTGTCCATATGATAACGTCATTCCCAAGACAAAAGCCTTGCTGCTGTTCTTCACACATTGGCTAAAACTGGTGGCCTCTGTGGGTTTCCATGCCACAGCAGTAATAAAATGACAGTTCTTCAATGCCAGCTTCTTCTTTTCTTATTTCAAAATAATATAATAGAATCATTCAGTGTTATCACAATTACTGTCTAATAAATAATGACTCCAGATACTTACAAGTTTTACTTTTATTTGTGAAGGAGGAAAGTTAGTTGTATTTTCCTAACAAGTAGTAAACATGCAATAAAAATTCCCACACTTAGTCCAATATACCTGAGAAGGGATATAATAGATACAAGAAATTACCATCAGGGGAAATAGGAATATGAGAAAAGAAGATAAGCAACATTTCTACTAGCCATTAAATAAGGGACATTTTCTTCCCTGAGGAAACATAATATTTTTTTTGCAATTTGCTGCAATGAAAATGAATTATATACATAGTGAACAGGAACATATGGATTTCCTCCCTATTGTTTTTTCATGCTTCATTTATGATAGTTGCTTTCAATGAAAATGCCAAAAGTTATAAATCAAATATTTCTCTTAAATAGAACATCCTTTTCAAACATATTTGCATGCCAAATGCTTTTTTTTTCAACTGCTACCTTGATAAAAATGTTTTTTTTTAAAAAAAATATTGTTTCTTCAGCAAAATATTTAAAGCTATGGTCATTCCCTGCAAGGTGATGAATAAGGATAAATGGATTACCATATTTTAAATCAACTATAATGATACAATGGTATTATTAACCATGTGAGTCAAGCTTAAGCAGCTTTGTATAAACAACCTTGCTATATTGATCTATACTGTGCCTAGCTATCTTTTAGGTTTCTATGATTTATAGTACGTGTATAAAATGAGGTAGAGGGATAAGGGCTATTACAAAGGAAGTTGCAAAATATGCTACATGCAACACAAAACCCTAAACATCACACTAGTAATAACAGTTGACTGGAACAGAGTAGCAGAGTTACTCTGTGCAGATGTTAGTATATTGACTTTCTTTCAGTATGATGTAGGAATGTCATTTAGGTCATTGATTATCAAGTTATAGTTTTAGAAATTCTGTTAGCCTGATGAATTGTGTTGTTTATGTGGGGAATAAAAAAGGCAATATGTTCTGGGAATCTATTATATGATGCTGGTAAAGCCAATAATGGGAAGAGGGTGCCAAATCATTGTGGTAAATTACAGTAATTGTTTGAAATCGCGAAGGCACCCTATATTGCCAAAATCTCATTTGCTGCAGCTCAGTGACCAAATATGACACTGTATATGTCTTTATCTTTAAAATTAACCAAAATAATTGGCATTGTTCTTACAATGGCTAATTAAAATTGCATCCTAATTAAAACAACAGGGTGATTTAAATTAAACATTCTGCATTTTTGTCAAATAAATGAACTGGTGCATATTTTCCAGGGAATAAGAAATGTTATACTTTCTGAGTAAACATTGTGATTTTGTTATAAAGACAAATTCTCATTCACTTTTGCCTCTGCAGTGGAATAAACACTGAACAATATAAGTGTCATACAGAACCACAGTTATTGTGTTGCCTTTCCAGATCGGCTATGACAGAACCATAATTCAGTACCATTAAAAGTTTCTGTAGTTACAATTCCTCTCAAAAGGGCAGTATTTAGTCAAATAGTCTGGAATTTAACTAAAGCAATACAATAACAATAAAATAAAAAAGATCATATCCAAAGCCTCAGTTGATTGCCATAGTTCCAATGGTCAGCTTGTAATTTATTTAATTATTGGAAATTAGAAATTGATTAAATTTAAAGGGAAAGAGGCAGTGAAAAGGATGGCACAGCACTTCTATTGAAATACAAAATAATACTTTATATTCCTCAGCATGTTCATAACAACATTGGCTTATTTATTGTTTCTAATATAAATATACTTACATTAATAATGCATGTCAGTTGTTAAGAATTCACAACTTAAGGACTGTAAAGGGCACAATAGTAAACTATCTAGAGTAGTAACATTCATTAACACAAATTACTATTTGATATTTTACAGTCTCTGAAACAGCATGCTATATAATAATTGCATAGAATGTATTGCTAGATATTCTGAAGTTCCCCTATAACATTCTTGTAGCTGCACAGTAGGAGAGACACAATTTTTATGTGACAGCAATTTAGCATAGTCTATCAGTACACAATATTCTTCTGAGCACTTTAAACAATTGGGTTATATAATGTTTTGTGTTAATCGTTATAAAAAATTGATCTTTTCTTCACTGCCTTTGTTTCCAAGAGCATTCAGGATTTCATACCATAGCAACACATACCTGAATATTTGTTTTAACCTCCAGGTAAAATACTTAACTATCACACATTTCAATCTTACCAATGGGCAGAAACAAGCTCAGACAGATGATCCTTTAACTCAGGGGTGTCAAACTTGCAACTTTTTTTGCCATTGCCGGCAATGGGGTGGGTGTGGTTTTGCCATGACGCATCTGACCTGTGGACCAGTAGGTTGACACCCCTGCTTTAACTAGATATCCAGGCTGTAAGGCATTGCAAGGTAATGTAGACCTAACCTTGAGAATGGGGAAGAATGGGTAAGGGTGAAGTTTCAGAGATAAGTATTCAGTTCTGGAAAAAAGGAGTGAGAATAGAGCTAGAACGGACATTGGAGTTTTTCTAATCCAACCTCCTGCTCAAGCAGGAGACCCATTTCAAACAAATGGTTATCCTATCTCTTCTTAAAAACCTCCAATGATGAAGCACCCACAACTTCTGAAGGCAAGCTGTTCCACTGGTTAATTGTTTTCACTGTCAGGAAGTTTTTCTTTAATTCAAATTGCTTCTTTCTTTGATTAGTTTCCATCCATTTTTTTTGTTCTGTCCACCAAGGTTTTGGAAAATAAGTTGACCCCCCTCTTCTTTGTGGCAGCCCCTCAAATATTAATCTTTTGTTTTTCTTGCCTAAGTGTAAAACCTTGCTTTTCTCCACATCAAATTTCATTTTGTTGGATAGGGTCCATTGTTCAAGTATGCCAAGATCTTTTTGGATCCTGAGCTTGTCTTCTGGGGTGTTGGCTATTCCTGCCAGCCTAGTGTCATCTGAAAATTTGATGAGTTCCCCTCTATTCCCTCTTTTAAGTCATTTATGAATATATTGAAGAGTACTGGGTCTAAGAAGGAATCTTATGGTACCCATTGCTTACTTTCCTCCATGTAGATGTAATACCATTAAGGACTACTCGTTGAGTGTCAGCCAGTTACAAATCTATCTGGTTACTTATAAAGTAATAAAGGTAGGATAAAAGCTAATAAATAGATTAAATAAACAAATAAACCCCTGGATAAATGAATTCTTTGCTTCCTGCCACATTAAATTCTATGTTGATAATTATCATGCAACAGGAAAGGATGGAGTATTTTCCACTTCATCAGCATTTCTTTGCCGGAATTGTACATTGGTATTGGTGAGCTTCTGATCCCATATGCAAGAAAGAAAGCAGAGAGTGATTCTGTGTCCATTGCCCTTGATGAATTGCTTAGCTTAACTGTATTTACAGGAAGGAGAAATAGTTCATATAGGGAAGATATGAAGAAATGTGGATCTAGCCTTGGTATAAGAGAGGGAGAGAGAAACTCTGTTGGTTGTCAAGATTCTGTTACTCTTGAAACAATGAGGTACATTCTTGGAATCTCCACTGTGCCTGTTTTTTTTTTTTTTACTTTTACTTTTCCTGCCTCAAAGTATTAACACCGATGACATGTTTTATCAGTGACAGTTGGCATCTTGAATTGCACCTGGAAGTCAATTACTAAATAATACAGGCTGTGAAATAGTGATATTACATGGGTAAAGTGAGACATCCCCATGGTTACTGTATTTTAGACCAATTGCGATAGTCCCAACTTGGGTAACTAGGGGATATGCTTTCCAATCCAGAAACATGGCACATCAAAGTAATCCCAAAATGAAAAAGGTGAAGAGTCTATCACTCTCCTGTTGCAAACCAATTGGAATTGACTTCAGAAAAAAGAGGACAACCTCAAAAGATAAAGCAGGAGAAGGTAGGTCATACCACTCTTGGCTTGGAGTTATTCACATGTGAAATCAATGCTATCTCAGTACAATAGTAGAGTCTATAGCCTGATTAAAAAGGGTCCAGAATTCTTCACTTTATTAATGGCACCATTACAACAGGCATCATATAAATACCACACAGAGAACAGCACACACTCTGCTAGAGAGAAGTTTCCTGAAGATGGATTCCAACATGAGTCTTAAAGTTCAGAAGACAAAATCTCTGGCCCCAGTAACTGATCCAGATGGGATCCTGCATCATTAAGAGCTGTCTGGAGTTTTAGCCCTACCAATTTGTCAGCAAACCTTCCCAAAAGGAAAGGCAAGGTATAAGTAAAAAGTTTTTTTTTAGAATTGCTGATGAGTTCTCTATTTGATTGCATGTGGGGTTTAGCTTTTGTATTAAATAAAAAAAGTTACTAACTATTGTTTATCAGCAACAGTGTAATATCTATAAAACTGAGCACGTTTGAAGCACTATTGTTAAAGTAGTCTATGGTTCACATCCTCAAAACTGAAAATACTGGAAATTTGGTTATTTGCAAACTGTTAAAACCGGATAGTTATCTTTAAAAAGGCCTAGATCAGAAGGCAGATCATTGAATGAACTGTCAAGTCTACACATTTGTAGCTGTTATTTAGATTAATTTTGTTGTAAGTCACATAATTGCATGCCACTCAATATTAAGTATACAAAATTGTAGTTGATATAGAAGAAATTGTTTATAGCTGTTAAATCTGATGCCTAAATCACATTTAGCTTTAAACAACTATATGAACTAATTATGTTGCTGTACATGATATTTTCTCAGCAGGTTCAATGGAAGTGGTCAGGCTGCAGTTATGAAGGAAAGGATTGAAATAAAATTTAACTCTTTTTTCTTTTCTTTTCTTTTATATACACACATTCACAGACATACTAGGAGGAGGCTGAGGATGGATTTTATGCAAAGATGTAATACACTTAGTATTGATTTGGTAAGCATCACTGTGAATTTGTCTACACTGATAGACCAGATAACTATTATAAAATTTAGCAATCCAAAAAAGATAGAATTATTCATGGTTATTGAATCAGATCTATTTGGAATAGTTTTCTAAGCAATCTTAAATAGGACTTTTGCTCTCCATTAAAGAGCAAATTTGGGGGTATTTTTGGGCAAGCACTGATGTCCTAGGAAATGCATTAGTTAGAATACTGTATTGCAGGCTAATTCTGCTTACTGCCAGCAGTTTGATCCTGACTGGCTCAAGGTTGACTCAGCCTTTCAACTTTTACCAAAAGTAGGTAAAATGAGGATCCAGATGCTGATTCTGTAAACTGTTTAGAAAGGGTTGTAAAAAAGCACTATGAAGCAGTATATACTGTAAGTCTAAGTGCTATTGCTATTCACTACTCCTGAATATCCAGATGGCTATGACAATTGCCAGGGGCACATTTATATTTTAGGTAAGTAAACTAGTTTTATTCATGTCTAGATCTGGCCATTGATGTTTATCTTCTGTAGCTTCCACTTTATATAACAGAAATTCATTGTACATAAACATCCTTTTGACAAATATCCAGTGCATCAGAGATAGTTTACCAAAGCTCATACTCCAGAGAAAAACATTGTGCCAAATTCCAGTTGGTTTTGATTCAGAGTATGGAGATTCACAATAAAAAGACTCTACTGGCCTCAGAAATAAGATTGCCCTGACCTTGAGTTTCAGTTTATAAACATTATTCTGCCTTACTGCTAGTATTCTTGCTCTGAAGTGTTTTAATCAATTTTTTTAAAATAACTTTTATTTGATATAAGCCATAAAATGTGAATTTTCCCATAGAACAAAACAAAAGTTAAGGAATCAAAATTAGAGCAAATTTATAGAATGAAAATAGTATTTTGGGTTTTTTTTAAAATAATTAATATAATGCAAAGCCAATCTAGTCAAAATTCTTTAAATAAAATCCCTGTAGTTAGCAATGAATATTTTTCTCATGCATGCTAAGATTTAACTAGGAATCAATTTATTTAATAATTCACTAAGTTGAGCTTTAACTGAATTTCAGAAATGGACATGATCTCTTGTGGAGTCAGAAAAAACATTCTTCCAGTTGGATATAGTTTTTTCAGTAAGAATATGTGATTTACACATCCAAACTTTTAACATGGAGACACTGACTTTGACTCTATTAAGAATCTATAATTCTTCATCACATTTATATGATCATCATATTTATAAAGGAAATATCACTTTTAGCGATTAATATAATATGTGAAGGTATATTTCTTTTAAGTATGAAATCATGGCTTTTTTTCCTGTTTTAGAATTTGTGATTATACATATTGACTACATTGTGATTCTCCATCTTCATAATGATAACCTGACTATAGAAAAGACAGAAACAGTCAAAAGGTTTACTCAGTATGGTATGTACCAACCATGGATAATTGCTATGAAATATTCATTGGTATGCATGTACAAAACAGATGCAATGATCAAGGTAAGCAACTTCTGGCAACAATGGGAAACATAAATGTGAAGAATATACAGCAAGGATTATTTATAATATCTGGTTCCAGTGCGAGGCATGGGGATAGGGTTACATTTCCATTATAATCTTTATAACATTAGTTATTTGCAGTAATTTATTGCAATTCCTGAATTCATAAACGATAGTGTTCTGTTGCAACATAATTTGTATACTGGGAACTTCCAATTCATTGAAACATGTAAAGACAGAACAGTATCTTAAAATATTGTTCTATGAAACATAGTCTATGAACAGTATACATAAATGTTCTTAAAAAATCCATATTGATTACATTGGTATGCAAGAAAAAAAGCTGTGAAGCAAAAAGTGTTGTTCATTCTAAACTAATAATAATAATTTAATAACAATTAAAATCAAGAGCCATATTTAACCATTAAAAATAAGATCAATTACAATGTCACAAAACAGATACCAAGCTTTGAGCTACTCAGAGTTTTCATCTGTCTTGATGGTCTTAAAGCAGGATGTTAATTAAAATTTCCTTTCCAAAGGAGAAAAATGGACAAACTGAAGACTATTCTCAGAAAAGTGGAAGAATGATATTTCTGTAGTATGGAATGAAGCATTATAGGTGAACCAGATTGACCTGCTAATGTTAGTACGGTATTATTACTATGGAAGATGAACCAGAACACTTAAGTGGAGATGGTCTTTCCCATCTGTCATAGCAGATTGATGATGTCATGCATCCTTGCCCTTCTGAAATGGTAAGTACTTCATTTTCATGCTGGGTCAGTGGTAAGTACAGATTAGCCCTTAAAATGACTTCCCATCAATTTGCTTTCAATTGCTACTCAAGATGAGTTCTACTTATAGCTCTTCTACTCTTGTGGTCTTCTATTACTGAATTTATTTTTTAAAATGCTATTTATTTAAAAACAATCAAGAGGACCTCTATTATTTAACTTATTAAATATTAATTAATTACATGTTTCAGTTCTAAAAACACTGCAGTACATCTTCATTTCATTTTAGTTCCCCTCCCCACCCTTCTCCCAGGTAGTCCTGGGGATGAAAAAGAAAAAGAGTAAAAAGCAAACTGACAAACAACTACACTTACCATTAATACTGAAGGAAAATTTGTGGTTTAAAGTCTGCTCAGCTATTTTTGTGCTTATGAGCTCTGATTAGTAGATTAAGGCAACACAAATCAGAAGGATTTTTCATTCTTAGGCTAACCTACTCCTAAAAGAAAGGGTGGAGGGAGCCCTCAGCCATTTTAGCCACAAAAGAAACTGTTCAGTACAACACTTAGTACTACAGAACAGTGAGATAACAGTAATTTTAACAAAGAACATTTGAAAAAAAAAATAGAGAAAGGCTAATGAGAAATGCAATTTTCTTTTCTTAAAAGGATTAGCTTCAAGTATTTAATGAAGCATTTTTCTCAGATTGCTTGTCTTATGCATTCACAATATTTCTACTAAACATTTATGCATATAGGCCTGGAGACAAAGTTATTCCTAATCAACTCTACTTTGATACCAATCAAGATTTCATTTCATGCCCAATAGCAATTAAGTCATACTATAACAGTAAGGAAGGATAAAGTAAACAGAAAATATAAAAATATACTTTGATCCAAGTTACCCAATTGTCTGTGTGATTTCTTTGAGAAAGCAATGAAGATGCTAACAAATCTGGTTTATTCTTGTTAGTACATACCATTGTGTAATCCAGTTTGACACATTACATTATTAAATTCCATAGAAGATTGGCAGATTACACATCACATTGGTTGTTGGCAGTTGATAGTTTTTTATCTTAGTTTGAGTTTAGCTTATATTTTCCTCTAGTTCTGCACAGATATTATTAGGGCTTTAATAATATCCCTAAATATGCAGGAATTAATGAGTGAATGAATGAATGTTTCTGTACACATGTATATACACTAAATATTTAGCACAGGATTCTTCAAAAACTAAAAACAATCTAATCTCAAGATAAAAAAATATATTATTCTAACACATATTTTTACACAGAAGAATTCTGATGTTATAGTACATTTGAATGTGTTAATCCCACTTTTATCCCTCTTTTCTTCAAGGAACTAGTGGTTAATGAAAGACATACATATTCTGTGATGTGAGTTTGGTTGAGAGTTAATAATGGCTTCAAAATACCTATAAATTCTTAGATCAAATGAAGACTATAGCTGAGATTCCTCAACTATTGTAACCCCTTTTGGAACTCTTGAAGCCAGCACATGAGACAGGAAAAATGTTATTTTATTATTATGTCTATAATGTTGCTAAAGACAATTTTTACAGTAATGTGCTTAAAATATATTTCAGTGCTATTACTGGTCTTCTTTTCATATACTTTTGATAATCCTTGCTGTTTATTTGTCCACCTGCCTCTTTTGACACATCTAATAAATGTCATATTCTGTTGTCTCTTGGTTGGATAAAATATTTTAAAAACAAGGACAAGATTGACTAAGGTCAGTAAAAATAAATAGCTTATCTGAACTTGGCATCTTCTTTTAGCTCATACATTTGCCTTGTCAAAGATATCAGCAATGTTCCATTTTCTGAATCACCATTCAGAATGGCTAAGGATTTAAATGTCATACTTCATTACTATTTGATGCGATAAGGGTTTCACAGTAAAGACCATCATGGCTGCAATCACTGCTTATGCAATTTTCTCCTAGAAATGTATTAATTTTGTTTCTAAAACTATCTAATATCACAAAGTTATTTTCCTTGCAGCTATACAGAGCTTATTGCATTAAAAAGTTCATTTAGAAATGTTTTTTTTTTATTTCTTGTGATAGGTTACATTTAAATTCTATTTAAATCCCCCAAAGCTTGATAACTTTTTTCTTAAAAGTATAAGAATTAGAAACTGCACACTCAGTACTTTGTGCTACCAAGCTGGCAAATTATTACTGACACTTAATAAAAGCAAAGAATACTGATCATTAGCAAAGGCTGTGCTAGTTACAGCAACTGATACTAAAGTTCTTCTATACTGCTGATGGCAAAGTCATCATTGTTAAATGCAGCCTACCTTTAAAAGTGGAATAAATGACAGATTTAGTTGAACAGGTAATGAGACATAGTTTGCTTAAATATATAATCCTACTATGGAGATATTGCATTCAGTAATTGTAGAACCAATAAACATGTTGTACTAGGAGAAAAAGGATTGTCTTATATTAATGTAGGGGACAAGGAAGCAGTTTATCAAAGGAAAGCTTATGAAATGCATTTGGATATGACTTGAAGTCAGTTGGGGTATTCATTGTGGGTCAGTCTAATGGTGAGATTAAACCTGCATCCAGGTTGTTCCACAAACTAAATACAAACCATGATTTTTGATTTATAGTTATTGTTGTTTTCAATAATTAAATAATCAATAGATTATATATGTACATTACTTTGCATATCAGTGCACAAGTTATAGTTATTGTTATTATTAAAATAGTAGTGAATGACCAAATGTTTAGCCAAAATCCCTAATTGCACTTAATACTTTCAAAAAGGACATGACAAGATTCACTATGATAAGTAAAATGTATGTTCTGTCATGAAATTCTACTTAGTGACAGGAATCAAATCAAAGTGTATCTTCTTTCACAATCAGATATAAGCATATAAATTTTCTTTGTATGCTTAAAAATTTGCATTTTAGTAAAATATTATATTTTGCCAAAGTACAGCAAAACCTCCATAGTTGACCACTTGCTTACATTGACCACCTCCCTAAGTTGACCTAATTTTCTTTTTTTTATTAAAAGTTTTACAAATTTATTACAATATAACCCCCCCCACCCCTTCCCCCCTTCCCCCACTTCCCAGAGCTGATTACAGGGTAACAAATAAACAAACATAATCTAACTAATATAAACCAACTATACTATCAATCAAAACCATAACACACTTTAACTCCTCAAAATAAATATTAACAAATTAAAACAAAAATAATAATATAATTAAAACTATTAATAATTATCTAAAATCTACTCAAAAGCAAGGTAATACTTTTCAGTTTCATATTTCTTTTGAATATAATCAATCCATCTTCTCCAAAGCATAATGTATCTTTCTTGTGAATGGTCCTTCAAGTAGGCGGAGATTTTCACCATTTCTGCTAAATTAGACACCTTAAGTATCCATTCTTCCAAAGCATGCAGTGGGTTTTTCTTCCAATACTGCCCCATCAATAATCTTGCAGCTGTTATAAGATTCAACATCAAATTGATTTCTTTAACATCAAAATCTACAATAATACCCAACAAAATTAATTGCAGAGTAAACTTTATCTTTCTCTTAAAAATCTTTTGAATATTCCACCAAATCTTAATCCAAAAGGCTTTAATATCTCTACAGGTCCACCAGATATGAAAATAAGTTTCATCTAAATTTACACATCTCCAACATTTGGGCTGTAAATTTGGATACATGCGAGACAACTTTTGGGGATCCAAATGCCATCTGACCTAATTTTCGTACACCAGACATACACTATATATACACAATAGAAAGCCAATCACTCTGTAATGACCACTCTGTAAGTTGTATCATGACCACCTGGACCTTGACACATAGTATTAATTTACTATTTATAACTTTGACCAGTTGAGTCCAGTCTGCACCAAAGGCAAGAAAAGTGAAATGCAGAATTGGTAGCAATGAATTTCTTTCAAAAAGAACATCAAAGAATACAATATTTTTTACTTTGATTCAGCAGTAAAGATGATGACTTCTTTAATGCTGATGAGTGTTGACTCTTTTCCAAGGCGATGCCTGACAGGAGCCTTGTTATAAGGGGTGACAAATGTAAGAGTAGAAAACTTTCTAAATAATGTTTCACAGTGTGCTAGCTTAACTGGAAAGAAGCTAAAAACTTTCATGATGAGTAAATCGGCAAAACCACACTCATTCAAGAACCTGCAGCCCAAAGATCTTCCTGTCACCTGGAAATCTAACAAATCTGCATGGATGACTGGTGCCCTGTTTGAGGAGTGGATAAGAGATATAGACCGAAAAACAAAGAAGTAGAAACAGTCCATTCTCCTTGTAATGGTCAATTGTCCTAGCCATCCCCAAGTAAATCATCTTACAAATGTGAAACTAAATTGTTTGCCTCCAAATACTATATTAAAAATTCAACCTTTTACCAAGGCATAATCAAAACATTCAAAATACACTACTGAGCCCAGCTTCTGCAGTGGGTCATTGCTAAAACACAAACCTATGGTCCATCTGCAGAAGCAAAACCCTAACCCTGACCCAGAATTAATTTTCCAATCAGTATTGACCAAGGTACAACCCAGCAGAAAATTCTGGAAGCAACTGATGAAGCAGAAGAATTAAGTGAGGAGGACACAGAAATTGCAGATAATCATTTGCAATGGAAAAATGCCCAGGTATGCTAAATGGTACGGCCAGCCTGGTGAGTCCTTTCTCCGCTTACTGCCATAAAAAGAATAAGAAACAGACTAAAATTGACTCTTATTTTCAGAAAGAAAGGTCAAACCATGAGAAAAGAATACATACTTAAATGTATTGATTTTGTATGATACAGTATTGTATGATTTTCCTGTATTCTCATTATGTATGTTTTTGTAAGACATTCTCTAATAAAACTTGTACAATAAAATGAGGTACATGTACATATCTGTCAGTGGTGGGATTCAGCCAGTTCATACCACTTCAGCAGAACCGGTAGCTAGTTTTTTGTTGCCCAGGCCCAGAATGGACTTCCGGAAGTAGCATCCACAGAGAGAACCGGTTGTTCAATATTTAAATCCCACCACTAATATCCATACAGTTGTTATGTATATTGACTACCTCCGTATGTTAACCACTTTCGTTCAGTCCCTTTCAGAGGTTTTACTGTATGTAAATTGCAATTTCAAACCATGAGGGGTATTTCAATGAGAGCTTTCTTACTGATTTTTTGTGGCAATAAAGGAAGTCCTTGGTTAAGTAACATCATCAGTGCTAGAAGGGAATGGAGTTTGCTCTCATTTTGTATACTTATGAAATGAAGTTGATATTGAAACAAGAGGTATATGTTTGTATGTGAGACAAAGGGACAGGAGGATGGAGATTTAACTCCCCGATCCCCTAATTATTATTTAAAGGGTCCAAAAATCTTACATTATGATGTAAAGGAGCAAAATCTAGATTATAGCTCATGAGAGTGCCCTCTCACCACTTTCTGGTTGAATTAAAGGTCACCATGTGTGGATTAAGATAAAACCTGTTTCTATAACATTATTCAAAAACCTTCTATGAATAAAGAGGGTTCAGCCAGCTCTAATGATATTCCCAGTCTTATATATGAGAATCCATGGGACCAGTTCTACCTAATGGTAGAAACACTATATTTGTTCTGAATTGCCTTATAAAGACAGGAAGCTAGTTGCAACTAAAAAAAGTAGATGCTGCTTTCATTCTGTTACCTTACTGCAGACATGTCAAACTCGTGATGTCACGTGATGTCACACAACGTATCCGAGCTTTTTCACCATTGCCAGCAATGGGGTGGGCATGGCTCCGGTATGATGAAACCGGCCTGTGGGCCGGCAGTTTGACACCACTGCTTTACTGTGAATCAAGTAGTTGTACTGTGTATTCTTCAGTGGAAAGAATTGTGTTATCAGAAACACGAAGGTGTTGACAAGGTGTTGAGTAGGACCATAAATGAATGTTAGGAAAGGTTAATATGGCCAGGTTTTGGAGTATATTCAGACATCCTGTCAGCTATTTTTCAATCAAGAGATTTTTTTTAACCCTTCTATTTGAAGAATTAAGCTACAGTATCTTCCATCTGAAATGGAAGTCCAAGAAAGGAAGCACAGCACCATTTATAAAACACTTTAGTTTCGGTTGCATCTGCTTTTGGCACTGCAGATAAACTAAATTAATTCTGTGCTTGTTACTCCTGATCTAGCATCTTAATATAATAAAGGCTATCTATGCCAAAACAAAACAAAGGGAATCAGAAGAAAACAAGCCTGAGCACCTCTAGTTTTGCTTTCTGCCCTTGGGCTCTATGAATTCTTTAATGTCACTTTTCTGAGCATACTTCCTGCAATCTTTTCTGATAAATGATATTGTTTTAAAGAACTGACTGTGTAGGAAGGAAGAAAATTGATGCCTTTATTCTTTATGTCTCAAGGGCCTCTCTCTTTTTTTCTCTCTTTCTTTTTTAATATTCCTTTTGTTCCAATCTGACAAAACCCAAAAGATGCTAAAGGATAAATAATTTATATATTTGCCCTGTAAAGTTCTCTCACTTGTTTTTATGTACGGCATGCAGTATATCGTCTTTTCATCTTATTCTTTTCATTTTTGTGGGCTTTTCTATTTTGTTACCAATATTCTCAAATATAGCATATACCTTCCCTTTAAAGATTTAGAAATAGGAGCTTGTTTCACTGGGACTAATTATAAGAATGTAGTTAGGGATGGGCCCCTTGCCCACAGGTATTCCTAAACAAAACCTGCATCTTAATACAAATGTGAGTAAATATAGCAATATAAACTGGTCAATTGTCATTGTACCATTGCTACTGTTTGTTAAATAAAAGTGTTGAAAATGCATTTAATTCAAGTTTATAGGAACAGATATCTCGGGTCGCACTGTAAGAAAAAAATAAAGCAAAGAAATTTGGAAATGCTTAGTTTTAAAATAAAGATTGGGGGGAACGAGAGTAGGGGAGATATTTTCCAGTTATAAATTACCATATTTGATATCCAGAAGTACAGATGACCAAGGATGTGATGTTCTCTCATTGGAAAACTGGATTTTTGTGGAATAGATCAAGTAGCCAGTTACCTTAAAGAATGTCACACAGTGCAAGGCCAGCACTTGTCCCTTATTATATGAGGGTGATAGACACAGAATAATAGATAATATATTACAAAAATAATTACATTATTCCAATGAATAAAATAGTGCTTAACCATCAGAGAAAATCATCAATAGACTAAATAATTGTCTAGACATAATTACCTTTAAAAAATGCAAACAATAGCAATAGCCAGGTAATAATATTGTTCTCCAAATTCAGAGAGCAAAACAGATTGATTTTTTTTAAAACTGATAAATAAGATTAAAATCCATCTTAGCTACCATTGAACCTTAACATCTGTTCCTGTTGAGAAATGATTGATTACCATGACATGCAAAGGAAGCAAATTCCTCAGACTGACACATTCACTTGGCAAGAAACTGATCCAGCATGACAAGGACCTCATTTGTGAGCAACAGACAGGTGAAAGGCAAATGTAAGTTTCCTTTGCTATTCATCCATTTTGAGAGTTCAGTGTTTTGCCGTTTTCCATTATTTTCTATTTTTATTGTTTTCCTATTAATATTTTGAATAACACAGGCAGCTCTTTGTACTGGGCAGAAAAAAAATGTGAGGATAAATGATACCTACTTTCCCCCTTTAAATGTCTCCTTCATGGCCAATAAAGTATAAAAGGAATGTCTTATAATGAGCCTGGGGAAACACGTGACACTGATCCTTTCCTTCATGTGCTTTCACATTACACTACAACTTTGGAAAGAGCTTGGCACTCTTTTATGCCTGTTTTTAAATATTGTAATTGTATGGATTCCCTAAGGCATTAAGCTGAGTTGGAAGTACATCCTTAACACTATCTCCTTCTTAAACTTCTAGGCTGCCTGAGTTTTGTGATTCACATAAATTGTACCAAAAACTTAGTTATCTTGAAAAAAAAAACTATGTATAATGAATCAGAATAAATAATACTTTGTTGCTGGAGTATAATTTCTTATTATTTTCCTTTGGGTTCAGCAGAAGCCCTAACCCACATCTAGGGTATGGATTGCGTGGCTAGCTGGTATGCATATCAAAAACACATGAATTATAGCAGAGTTGTTAAAAGATTAAATCCTCTCACTCTTTTATTCAACTCTGATTAATAACCATACATCTCTGGTCAGGAGCTTGAATTAATTATCAAGTAGTGAGCTATACTTTTCAAGGTTTTTTTTTTCTCTAATCTTCTTCCAAAGCAGTATTGTAATAGCTAATAGTGTTGCATTCAGTAGCTTTTCAAAGAAATCCTAGACATAATAAAACATTACAGAACTTTCAAGCAAAAGGCTTACTTACTTTGGCAAGCTTTAATCTATAAATAAATATTGAAATAAAGCATAAAAATATAAACAGAAAAAAACAGTAAGCATTAAGCTGTTATACAGTCTTATACAGTTATAAGAAAAACCCCTGAAAGAATTATACTGAGAATAATGTCTATTGTTTAAGATAATCTAAAATACTTCCTGAATGATGCTTTATGAATAATCATACATCAGTCATGCTTACCTCCTCATGCTCTAAAAGATAAAATCAAAATCATACATTGAAGAAAGAGCCAGACTTCTAATTTATAGCTTTCAAAAGGCACACTGATGGACCATGACTACTAGTATAAAATTTTAGCAGTTTTTGTTTTGCACTTTTATTTAAGCCATACTGAGATAAAACAATTTTGCTAATTCATATTTACAAATTCAGATCAATTTAATATGGAAAGCAAATTCTAGTGGCTTTAGCTTAGTCATCATAAAATCCAATATAAAATCAAGTGAATCAGCAACAGTATAAGAACTATTTTAACCACAAAAAAAGCTACCAAAGAGCACATAAAGTTTAGAACCAGGAGCAAGAAATTTTCCTCTTTAATGCTGGTTTAGAACTGAAGTCTCTGAAGTTAAAGATTAGGTTCCTAACTGCCAAATATCAAGTCCTTCAAAGAAAGCTACTGCTGACAAGTAGGATTCTATTCCCAAGGAATTGCTTCTCTTAAGGCAGTGGTTCTCAACCTTTTTAATGCCGCGACCCCCAACTGGTCGTAAGTTGAGGAGTAAACCAGTCATAAGTTGAGGACTACCCAACCGGTCGTAAGTCGAGGACTTTCCCTGCCTGGGAGCACCGCACATGCGTGGTGCCGCCCCTGCGCCAGCCAAGGCGTAGCTGGCAAGTGGCAGAGACGGAGCAGGCCGCCAGAAAAGGGGGAAAAAATGACGGACAGCCTTGCTTGGAGACCCCCATGAAATGGTCGATCGACCCCAAATGGGGTCGGGACCCATAGGTTGAGAACCGCTGTCTTAAGGGGATCCAATCTCAGATAGACTTTCCTTGGCAGATTCAGACCTGAATACTGAGCTTTTTTGTCCTAAAGCAAGTGGATTTTGTGTTGCTAGTTGATACCAGACAGGAGACAGCAGATTATCTGATTAGTGTTTCTGTAAAAAAATAAGCCGCTAGTATTTACCTTAAAAATGCTATCAAAATATTTTTTTTTCTTATGGGACACTGCTATCATATCTCCCCTAGTCCTTCTTTTAATTTATATTTATACCATCAGTAGTATTTTATGACAATTATTAATTGGCTAGTAAAGGTAAATAAATAATTATAGTTCTAGAGGATAGAATTATCAAATAAATGTTGCTATTATAGTCATATTTCACTAATTCAAACAATTTTTGAAATAAGAAATTATGTGATCTGTCTTTAGAGCTGCCTGTCATGAATGCTAAATGTATCAATTTAATTCACTGTAGTCAGTAATGAATTACAGTTCTGTTCTGTGCTCCAGTTAAAGCACTGTTTATTATCAAGCAGTTTGAAAAACTGTATAGTAATGTTCCACAAAATGAATGGGAAGTGCAAATGAACGCTGCCCTCTATAGATAATCACACTATATTCACGGAAGCTGACTCTTTAGTGCATCTTTAAAGTGATTGCTGAGGCAGCAGAGCTTCTGCATCATAAATAATTACAAGTTTCCAGTATAAGCTTGATACATCTTATAAATATCAAGTAGAAACTTTATGCTGCTTACTACTTGTAAGATAAGTGTGTAATGAAATTGTAAAGCACCCAGAAAATTAAGTAGAAAAATGAAATCCTTCACAGATCAAGATAAATTTCTAGAAAATAGAAGACTAATTTTGGCACAATATTTTATATCAGTGTGGTGATTGGTGACATTAAATTTTGTTTCCTTCTCCAATCAGGAATTTAAGAAATGTGTATTACACTAAAAAGTATAATATAAATTCCTTAATAAAATAATAAATCATCCCTATTGAATTTATTTCATAAAATATCATTTATTTAGGCCTTAAATATTAGTTTAGGTTACTGATGTGCAGATTATTTTAATGCATCAGTGGAGTTCTTTGAAAACCTGAAACAAGTACAACTAAAAGTTATCTAGTTGATTTTTCATACATTCTTTTAGAGCACAAGACCCCCCCCAAAAAAATACTGACCAGTGAGCACACTACACAATGGGGTGAGCTCTCATTACTTGGCCCAGCTCCTGCCCATCTAGCAGTTCGAAAGCATGCAAATGTGAGTAGATAAATAGGTACCATTTTGGTGGGAAGGTAACAATGTTCCATGTGCCTCAGCATCTAGTCATGCTGACTACATGACCACAGAAGTGTTTTGACAATATTGGTTTCCTCAGCTAAGAAATTAAATAGATAGATAGATAGATAGATAGATAGATAGATAGATAGATAGATAGATAGATAGGTGTGAGAGAGGGGCAGATAAGTGTGAGAGAGGGGCAGATAAGTGTGATAGATAAGTGTGAGAGAGGGGCAGAGAGAGATAGTCAGTATATGTTCACAATGTAGACTAAGAAAGATGAAATTTTTGAAACTATGTTTCTATCCAAACATGTGTGCACACACATCTGTGCTTATATATGTGCACACTCAAAAAATCAGAATAAATTAAAATGTCTATTTTTTCTATCTATTGTAGAATTACTTTCTTCCTTAAGAATTCATTTGGATAAATGCCATATTAGCTTTCAGCTATTTAACTTTTTTATAACTGTGCCTTTTTTTCCTGAATTTTGCTGTATTTATTCATACAACATGACATGTCACAATATTATAATGATTATCCTGTAGCTTTATCCATGGTCCATAATACCATCTGCTACAAAAATAGTCTTCTCATTGCATGTGCACCATCTGGAACACCATCCATCTATATTCTAATTACTGTACAGATGAGGTTTCTGTTTCTACAGAAACACCATATTGATTGTATCTTTCACTGATTGTTTAATTTATAAAAAAAATATAATAGCATGCAACAGAAATAGATTGTTGGCATCTTTAATGATTTTTAAATTCTACATTTTTATTGCTCCCTATTTTTTCCCAATATATTTCATATCAAAAGTCCTTTGTCATGAAGATGGAAAGAAGCATTATCAAGCATTTCCACTACATATTGTTTTTCCCCATCTCCTATATCTATTTTCAACTCTTTTGGGCTGAAAATAAAGGGAAATATCTTGCAGCATAAACTTTCACCTTTTCAATTTTGCTACTATAATGATTTGCCACAGCCATTATAATTAATTGCAATTTCTAATAATAAGAAAAACTGGTTCAAAAATATAATTCAATGAATGATTCTGAGAAAAGAATAAGGAGGAAACATTCAGCACATCTGGGTATACCACTCAAATTTTGGGTTTTCCCTCATTTTTCTTCTTCCACTGTGTGCTATATCCCCTCTTTGTGATTTGAACCCTGAACTTGGGAATCATAAGGATGCCATCTAATCATTTATGCTGGGTTTTGTAATTCAACTGTCATAAATAGTTCCAAATGTAACAATTCCAATTCATTTTAAGCCCTGTGATATTGCATATTGAAAAATTCTAATTCATTCATGGTCTCTATTTACAAATCTTTGCATTTTGTAATCTTTTTCAATTCCTTGTCTTCAGCATTACTGTCTGTTGGACAGACCACAGCAATAAACCAAATACGATTTTTTTAAGGACAGTAATATCAGGTGTCAATCACATTAAATTTTATAATCCTATAAATTTTTGTGACATTTTCAAAAACTATCTACATTTTCACATTTCTGCTAATTCTTATTGACTATGAATCTGTACATTTTACGTAAATGCCAGTATAATATATTTCCAACTCTATCATGGTTTTTTAAAATCCTTCTGTGTGACTTTGCTACATCTAGTTATTATGTAGCTAAGGTATTTTGAGCCTTATCTCAGTACAATTGACATTTATTATCCAAAATAACATTTTCTTTTATTTTTATGACATTTGGGGGTAGCACTCATTTTTGGACAATAAAAAGTATTCCTCTATTTTCTTTTATGATATATCTTTCTTAAGCCATTGCATGTTCGGATGTTGTCTGATTTAATTTCTCAAAATGTGCCCATGGAGAGAGGTTTTTCCCCCTCTCTCTAGTTTTGTAATCTCATTTCTAACTGTTACTTCATAATGGTGTTTAGATTCCATTTTGGGAAATGGATATTCTTTCATTCAATAACTTTTTCACTTCCCTTGATGTAATAATTTAGTCCTCATTTTTCATCTTCTAAACATTTTACCTATAAAACTCCGTACTTTCCAGTCTTATATATATATATATATATATATATATATATATATATATATATATATATATATACTTCTCTGAGGATGTATTTGTAGTTACTGAACTTCTAATTTATTAATCAAGGTAATCAAGACCCATCTGAGAGTAGTTGACTATTCTTGAATTGGACAATATTAATAAATTGATTGCTCTGAAAGTATTCCCACCAGGTTTTTCTTACATTTTTGTTATAGTATTCTGAGCTTATTTTTATTTTTGCTTGTGGAAAATAACAGATGTTTCCAAGGTTCCAAAATATTTACTAACTTGCTTAGGTACTAACTATCTTCAAGGTAGTCCAGAATATGAATGCCAGTGCTTCTTTTATTATTAGATTATAGTAACAGAATTCTGGAAGTCTGAATGTGCCTCTTTCTCTCCTGCTTTTACATTCCAGAAAACTAGGATGGGTCAGTTCTGAGATGTTTACTCAAATTGCATTCCTGCTTTGGTCTCAGAAAATATTTATCAGGTCATTGTCTGCACTGGGTATCATCCTTCTATCTCTCAGCATTATTCTCACAGCCCATTACATAGATCTTTAGTAATTGTTTCATTTTGGAGCGATTTTCACTTTCTTTATTTGAATTAATGCACATTTATTAGATCAAATTATATTGCAGTATCCCTGCTAAATATCTGAATAATATTTTGTAATAATTTCAATTGGCATTTATGTTAGATGGATAGTGTGTTTTTTTTATCTTGCTTGAAAATTAGTAAACATGTTTTGCCTTCTTACAAGCACCATCTACAAATGGAATAATAAAGGCGATAAGTCAACTTGAAATATTCCTCTTTTTATTCTGATTTATAGTTATCATCAGGGCATGACGGTTCATCAGGTAAAGATACTGAGCTTGTCAAGAAGAGAGCTGACAGCCCTTGGTTTAAGACCTGAACTCCATATAATTGGGTGAGCTCCTTTAACTTACCCCAGCTCTTGCCCATCTAGCAGTTTGAAAGCATGCAAATGCAAGTAGATTAATGAATATCACTTTGGTGGGAAGGTGACAGCATTCTGTGCAGCTTTGACATATAGCCATGCTGGTCACATGACCACGGAAATTGTCTTTGGACAAAGCTGACTCCCTTGGCCAAGAAATGAAGATGAGACATGATTGGCAGGGAAATTTTTTCTATTTATCATCATTAAGTGTTAATTTTTTTTATTTTCTATGTTTCTATTGTTATTTCTACAAAGCCTCAAATATTTTGACTTATATCAAAAACTTCTGTGTTTTTTTTCATGAGCCTGTTGTTTGGAAGTTGAATATTTTCTTGTATTCCTTCTAAGCCATACATTATCCACTTTTCTTTAACTTTTTAAAAGATTGCTTTATCAATAAGTAAATCATTTTTGATTCCTCGTGCATTTTAGCAGTTTTGTTTTTCATCATTTTTAATTTTTCTCTGAAGTCATTATTATTCCTATAAGAATTGTTAACATGGTAGGCAAATAGGTTTTTGGTTTGTAGTTACGAAATATGGATCCTTCTTCTTTATCTTTCATTATTAATAAAAGCTAGTTGTCATCCAGTATTAATTTCTTATATTTTGAAGGCAATATTAAATTGGTCATAGCTAAATGTCTATGGAGATTCTCAGTCATCCAGGTCATGATTGTCCCAAAGGTGATTTTTCAAAAGGCAAAAAGCAAAAGCCTTTTTCGTTGAAAGGAAAAACAAAGTCCAAGTTTTTATTTTCCCTTAATGAAAAACAAAGTTCAGTCGCCTTTTGAAAAAGAACCGTGGGAGTAAACTAACAAGCTAACCAATCATATTGGATAGTTATATATCTAAGACAAATCCAAACAACTCATAAATCCAATATACAATCTGGTATTTGATTTGGTTGGACTGCTTCCAAACCCTTTTATTATTACAGTTTAATTTTCCATAGAAATTTGTTACTTTCAATTCATTTTTGTAGAGTAAATCTACTTTGTCTCTTATAATTTTCCATAGGCCAACACTATAATCCTCTCTAGAAATGAAAATTTTCTTCATTATTACTTTCACAATAGTATTTTCACATGGAACTAATATTCCTGTAGAATTGATGCTGATTTGTTCTAAATTGCAAATGTTATTTGTAATGGCTTATATCACCATCTAACCATTTCATTTTTTTCTGATAATAATACAGTCAAGAATTGCTGAACTTCAGTTTTGGCTTTGATTTGATTTATTTTGCTTTTTAAGCCCAGTTTCAGTTGTTCATTTTGCAGTTTTCCTAGGTTTATTGTTTTCAGATTGTTCAGATCTGCTCATTGTTGTTTTCTTTTTGATTCTAAGTGAATTTTCAATTTAGTTTTACCTTTTAAAAACTTTTTTTTGTTCCTAAATTGTATTTGTTGAAGTTTAGCAGCACTGTATATAAGTTGGCTTGTTTCACTAAATGCTCATATTGAAATGCTTTCTAGTGCTTTGCTTATATCCTGAAGAATTTCAAATAAGCCTTTTCTATTTATATAATGATGATGATGATGATGATGATGATTTGGAAGGGACCTTGGAGGTCTTCTGGTCCAACCCCCTGCTCAGGCAGGAATATCATTTCTATACCTGGAATTGGATATGTCTAGTTTAATGAAAAGAAGGATTAGGAGTGACATGATAGCAGTGTTCCAATATTTCAGGGGTTGCCACAAGGAAGAGGAAGTCAAGCTATTCTCCAAAGCACCTGAAGGAAGGACAAGAAACAATGGATGGAAACTGATCAAAGAGAGAAGCAACCTAAAACTAAGGAGAAATTTCCTGACAGTTAGAACAATTAATCAATGGAACAGCCTGCCTCCAGAAATTATGAATGCTCCAACACTGGAAGTTTTTAAGAAAAGACTGGACAGACTGTTTTAGCCCCCAGTCCCCTAACCATCTTTGTTTCTCTTTTCTAGAGTCTCAACATCTTTTTTTATAATATAGTGATCAAAACTGGATGCAGTATTTGCTTAAAGATGCGTAGTCTCACTATTATTGTCAATTCCAATAAGTTTTTAATGACTTTTTCAATCAATTTTTGGCTTTTAGTTAGTTCTAGTTGCTCATCTTTACTAATTGCTCCATTTGCTTTCCCACAACAACATTTTCTTGGTAGCCTTGACTCTCCTTTACTGATTCCAACCATAGATCAAAATATCCTGTATCATGCATTTACAAGCATTCAGATTTTTCTTGTTGCCTATTTTATTGATGTTTGCTGCTGCTACTGCTGCTGAGGATAATAATTATGTTTTCTACTGCTGCTGCTGCTAATGATGGTGACAATGGTTCATTAACAAAATTTAAATATCCATACATACAATCAAGTGAATGAAAAATATAAATATAATGAAATATTTTTTCATTAGCTTGGTTGAATATATATATATATATATATATATATATATATATATATATATATATATATATATAATATAATATAAGAATTCATTAAGTGTTATCTGCTATCAGTCGTCTGAGCTGGAATACAGTATGTCAGAGTGACCTGCGTAAGAGAACTTGCACTTTTTGCAAGTGTCCCAGTTATATTTTCAGAATAAGAATGAATTGTGTAAGATGGTACAATATATGTCCATTATGGTGACCTATTTTCAAGTTGATCTAAATGATAAATGATTAAAATGATGGAAAGATAATGGTAGCATTTCTGATCAATATAAAAATAGTCACTTCTGGCAAGAAATTTTGTTCTTTACACTATTCCAGGTTTTCTGTTTTTTTCCACTTATTGATTTTTCTTTCTGTCTCTTTTCTTTCTTTCTGTTGCTCCAGTTGTTAGAAATGAAAGGATTTTTTACTCACTGAACTGGACTGATGGATAGAAGCTATCACCGCACAAGGTTTAAAATCTTAAGAATGTTTATGACACATACTGCAGAAGTCTATGCTTACTACTTTATTTTTCCAATGTTTTTAATATTACATTTCTGGCATATTTAAAGTTATTCTTAAACATTTTAAAATATTTAAAATAAATTTATACAACCCTGTCCTTCCTTAGTATTACTTTTTAAACTAATTATTCAGTATCAAAGAGCTACTGATTCATTTCAGGCAATATCATCTTGTCACTGTAGTTGTGCATCACTTTCTGACTCACTGAATAGCAATGGGACAAATTCAGATTCAGGGAACATGAAATCAATCCTTGTTGTACTCTTTAGCAAAAAATAAAGCTAATTTCTAGACATTAGTGCCTTCTTATAGACATCTTCATAAGCATCAATTTTTAAATTAAAGTATAAGATCATGAGAATGAGCTTGTAGATTGCTCATCTGATAAAACAAGACATACCACCTTCGAGAATAAGTGATGGGTGCTGCCTTTTATCTCTTCCATGATAAAAAAAACTCTTTACAAATTAAAACTTAACATATCAAGGGTTATTAAACTGGGGTTTTAATTGACATGGTTTTTCATAAATTGTTAAGAACCAAATTAGAGAGTTTTTTCTACCAATTTTCATTCAAATTTCATTGAAAATATACTTGAGCACTCTGTGTTCATCATGCTTCTCAGAGAGATATCAGTAATCTCCCAATACACACACACATACTGTCCAAGTAGCAAAGAACATAAAGTACAATTTTCCTTCCTTCCTTCCTTCCTTCCTTCCTTCCTTCCTTCCTTCCTTCCTTCCTTCCTTCCTTCCTTCCTTCCTTCCTTTCTTCCTTTCTTCTTCTTTCTTTCTTTCTTTCTTTCTTTCTTTCATCATACTGTTCATAAAGTCTGAAATAAAGTGAAGATTTTGCAAAGCTGTGAAGGAGTGTTGTGATTCAATCACCCACCTATAGAAACTCTATGAACTGAAGTGGGGATCTACTTCAAAGAAGTGAATAAAATTAGATTGACTTTCAATTGCTGCTGATCTTATGAACAACATGCAGTGTTGTAACTTTACTTTCATACATTGACAATACATGAGTGGCATAATAGGCTCTCTGACACTGACAAGAATAACAGGCCAAGAAATACTATCTCCGATGCTCTCTACTTATCACAAATCTTTTGGAATGGCAAGGCAGACATTGCTTTGAATTTCCTTAGCTCTCAGCTTTTTTTAACAAGACTCCTCTGTCTTCTACTAATGAAATAATAATAATATCATATCTGTGCAAGATTAAAATCTCTTAAAACTCTGTGAGTGCTAAATGAAGGGCTTTTGTTTATCACAGCCTTTGGCTACTTTCTCTCATATGTAAATTGGCTAAAAATGTAATCAACTTCATAGCCACTTTTCCAGATTTCAGACCTTTTTTCCACTTTGGGCGCTATTTAATGCCAGATCACAATGATGATCTGGCATTCTGTTCAGAAGGTTCAGATCCTATTCATTATATCCCCCAAGTAGCAGAATCCTCTGCTTCTTTACTGCTTTCACCCATTCCAAGAAAGCAAGCTTCAATTACCCCTTTCTGCAAGAAAATCTTTTGAAGATTATTATTATTATTATTATTATTATTATTAATAATAATAAAGTTGGAAGGGACCTTGGAGGTCATCTAGTCCAACCCCCTGCTTAGGCAGGAAACCCTATACCATTTCAGACAAATGGCTGTCCAATCTCTTCTTAAAAACTTCCAGTGTTGGAGCATTCACTGCTTCTGAAGGCAGGTTGTAATAGTAATAATAGTAATAGTAGTAAAGTTGGAAGGGACCTTGGAGGTCATCTAGTCCAACCCCCTGCTCGGGCAGGAAACCCTACGCTATTTCGGACAAATGGCTGTCCAGTCTCTTCTTAAAAACTTCCAGTGTTGGAGCATTTACTGCTTCTGGAGGCAAGCTGTTCCACTGGTTAATTGTTCTAACTGTCAGGAAGTTTCTCCTTAGTTCTAGGATGCTTCTCTCCTGATTAGTTTCCATCCGTTGCTTCTTGTCCTGCCTTCAGGCGCCTTAGAAAATAGCTTGACTCCCTCTTCTTTGTGGTAGCCCCTGAGATATTGGAATACTGCTATCACGTCCCCCCTCGTCCTCTTCATTAAACTAGACATACCCAATTCCAGCAGCCTTTCCTTATATGCTTTGGCCTCCAGTCCCCTAATCATCGTTGTTGCTCTTCTCTGTACTCTTTCTAGAGTCTCAACTTATTTTTTACATTATGATGAGCAAAACTAGATGCTGTATTCCAATGCTTTACCAAGGCATTGTAAAGTGGTATTAACACTTCATGTGATCTTAATTCTATCCCTCTGTTAATACAGTCTAGAATTGTGTTGTTATTTTTTTGACAGCTGCAGTACTCTGCTGGCTCATATGTAAGTGATTGTCCACTAGGACTCTGAGATCCTTCTCACAGTTACTACTATTGAGCAAGGTACCACCTATACTATACCTGTACATTTGATTTTTCTTGCCTAAATGTAGAGCCTTACCTTTTTCACCATTGAATTTCATTTTGTTAAATAGCGCCCAATGTTCAAGTCTGTCAAGATCCTTCTGTATCTTAAGCTTATCTTCTGGAGTGTTGGCTATTCCTGTCAGTTTGGTGTCATCTGCACATTTGATGACTTCCCCATCTATCCCTCATCCAAATCATTGATGAAGTTGTTGAAGAGCACTGATGCCAGAACAGAGCCCTGGGGCACCCCACTACACACTTCCCTCCATATAGATGCAGTTCCATCAAGGACCACATGCTGAGTATGGCTGGTCAGCCAGCTACGAATCCATCCGGTGGTGATGCTGTCTAACCCACATTTTTCTCTCTTATCAAGTAGTACGTTATTGTCTACTTTATCAAATGCCTTACTGAAGTCCAAGTAAATTATATCCACAGCATTCCTCTGGTCCACTAATTTTGTCACCTGGTCAAAGAATGCAATAAGATTTGTCTGGCATGATCTGTTTTTGACAAATCCATGTTGGCTTTTAGTAATGACTTTGTTTGCCTGTAGGTGTTTGCTGATTATCTTTTCCAGAATCTTCCCAGGTATTGAGGTCAGGTCTGTAATTTCCTGGATCCATTTTTTTCCTTTTCTTTGAAGATGGGAACTACATCAGCTCTTTTCCAGTCCTCTGGTAGTTCTCAAATGCTCCAGGATCTTTGAAAGATATAGTTCAGTTCCTTCAGAACCTTGGGGTGTAATCCATCTGGTCTTGGTGATTTGAACTCATCTAGGGTGGACAGATGCTCACATACCATTTTCTTGCCTATCTTAACTTTTGTTTCTAATCTATTTTTTATGGTACTGTTTTTGATAGGTTGGATTATTTTTTCCTTTGTGTAAAGATGGATACAAAAAATAAATTAAGGTAGTTCTGCTTTCTCCCTGTTGCTTGTCCCCTTCTTGCCACTTTCTCCCACTAATGGACCAATTATTTCCTTAACTTTTTTCTTGTTTTTTACATATTGAAAGAACTTTTTTTGTTAGTTTTTACTTTCATTGCAAGTCATAGTTCATTTTGAGCCTTAGCTTTCCTCATTTCATCTTTGCAGGCTTGGGCTATTTGCTGATATTCTGCCTTAGTTATGTACCCCTTTTCCACTTTTTATACTTGTCCTTTTTGTCTTTCAATTTATCAAAGAGTTCTTTATGCAGCCATGCTGGTTTCTTTGGGAGCTGTTATTTTTCTCTTTTGTTGGTATTGTGCTAGACTGGCCTTTTATAATCTCACTTTTCAAAATTTTCCAACCTTCTTGAGTTATTTTCACCTTTCTGTAGTAATCAGTCCTTAGTCATTCCAGGGTGCAAAGAAATGGCCACCTTCTATGCAGCCTTTTATTGTTTATATAGGGCTTTACAAAATAGCAAAAGTTACTGCATGGCAATAGCATTTCATTGGCTAAAATCCTTTACCAATCCTCAAGAGTAAAAAGCTAGAGGCCATAAACAGGGAAACTTGTTGTTCACCAGCCAGCCTTATCAAACTGGCAAGGTCACACAGACCTGCGTACTTTCACGTCACCATGGTGATGTGAGGGGGGGGGGAGAAGATAGATGCAGAGCAAAGATACAAGCGTTGGGAGGACAGTTTTCTGCACGCAACTTTCACCTGTCTCTTACCTCTACATCTCACTCCTTTTTATTTTGTTAGACGAAATATCGCCATAAGCGGGGTTAATAAAAGGATTATAATCAGGAGAGGAGCATCCTTGCAGTTGTTAATATAGGGCCAAAACTTGACCCTGAGGCAATGTGAGAGAGGATCTACTGGGATTTAAAGCTCTAATACATATATTGCAAAATGAAAGAAATACATTGCATAAACAGCACCCATAAAGATCCTAAGGTACCAATTTTCAAATCAGAGGCCAAATTGTGTAAAATATAAATCTGGTGCTGGATGGTTCATGAATTATCAAAAATATTGAAACAATACATTTCCTCAAAACGTTTACAACCCAAATGCTGGTGCAGAAGCAAATAATCAATTGCAGCGTGATTTTGCAAAATAGTTCTCAAATTTTGCAGTTCATGGTTGATCAATGAAATAGTTGAAGAAGTAGTATTAATTGTTTTTGCCAAATTTCATGTAATAGCATTAATGTTGAGGTGAGCATGAACAGCAAGTCCTGGCACGCCCACTAGAGATATAGCCAATGCTACAAAGTAAGGTTGTCTCAGAGTCACAAGTGTTGTCTAGTGTGACACCACGTGAAGAATGGTTCATGTGAACTTGTTGTTTGGAAAGCAAAACAGGAATCAGCTGGCTGAGGCAACATTGCACTTCACTAATATTAGCAGGAATATAATTTAAACTTTCTTGACCACACGTAAAAAAACCCTCCTTGCAGTAGCCAAGCATGTCCAAAAAGAAAGGAAGTCTCTATTGAAGCTGTGCAATTTAAAGCAGGTAAGCCAATGCGATGACAGTGAGGTTTTTTAAGCAACAACCTCCCAGAGTCAGTGAAGTTTTGAATTACTTCAGAAGGGGTGCAAACAAAGACTAAACACGTAGAAAGCAAATTACATGTAATACATTTCAGATAAACAAAAGAAGTCATTTTGTGTGATGTTAGATTTTGCTTCATTCGTTGTTTGAATGATTGTTTGAGTGGGATGACAGTTACAGTTGTCAAAGGACAGATGTTAATGATCAGACATAAACAAATGATGGATAAGAAATTTGCAGTTAAAACCGCAAAAATGGCAGCACACAGGTTCTCGGGGATCAAGTTCTTTAAATCTCCCCACGTCACTGGCTGCCTGGCTTGTCAGGATTGGATTACTTGCTGTGCCATCTATAGAGTCACCCTTGCCATTTCTGGGACTGGGTCCAGGGACTGGTGCCACGACATCCTTGGCTGGGTGATCACAACGCGCTGGAATCCGCAAAGGTCCTGTTGGAGCAAGCACAGCAGCGTAGCTCCGCCCCCAAGTGATCAGAGGGACTGGTCCCAACCATGCTTTGTCTGGTAATGCCCAATATGCCAGAGGTGGAGGCAAGCTTGTTTTCTGTTGAAAGTGTCTCTGATAAGCAGTCAAATTTGGAATGGAAATATTCAATTGGTGTGATGTAAATAATACTTTTTGAACTTGTTGTATTACCCACGACAAATTGGGTATCCTAGATAATCCGTCCTTTTTTATTTGTTTGTGAAGGCAGTTCTTGAAAGACCAATTAGCACGTTCCACGATAGCTTGACCTGTGGAATTATAGAGAAGACCATGAGTAAAAACAATATTTCAGGTTGTACAAAATTGTAAAAAGGCCACTGAAAAATAGGCTGGCCCATTGTCAGTGTTTAGGGAAGAGGGTTAACCCAGGGCTATAACAGCCAAAAAAAGATAAAAAATATCATGCAAAGCTGTTTCCCCTCATAGAGGTGGGGGAAATTGTTTCTAAATACCTATTTATGAATATACATTTGTAAGAAGCCCAAAAAAAGAAAACATGGATAATGTCCATTTGTCATAGTTGATTAGAGGCAAAACCATAAAAGACATAAAAAAGACATACAAAAAAAATTAGGCCCAGGAAGGGAGGAGTGATTGTGTATATGAGAAACAAAATTATAAATGCTTTCAGTTATGGAGCAGCTGCTGCAAAGTTAAAAAACAAAGTCATAAGATTGGGGTCAATCCTGGGCGTGATGTAAGCACCTGAAGAAGTAAAAGTAAGTTGGCACACATAATGAGAGTCAGAGATTAAGTTAAAAGACTGTTGAGAAAAGATTTTAAAAGCTAAAATAATTCTGAGCATTGTGATAAGGGTTGCATTGCAGTGTAGGACACTTTCCAGGTATCATCCTTGTAAACAATTGCTCCTCTCATTTACCCTCCATCAGAAAAGGCAATAACTTGTGGCAAGGGAGAAAGAGGAAGAAAATAGTGGCTGGACTAGAAAGGAAAAAGTCATTAAACAAGCAAGTCAAAGATCATTAGGCAAATGATATGAAATACAGCCTATATAGTCAGTTAAAGCACATTAAAGAGATAAGTTATTTTTGAAAACAATATTAATTAATCAGTTCCTTTTCGACTGCAAGCTCTTGTGCGTCCTAAGGTTATCATTTTAGCAACCACCTGGATAAAAAATAAAACATTTTGGGATGGGATATGGTAGGTAAATATTATTCAATTCAATATACTTTCTACATTTCTATTACAGTTAATACTCCATTAGGTAATTTAAGAATAGGAAAAAATCAAAAGTGTGAAATTCTGTCCACAAATTGAGTATTCATGATGTCATCAATTTGTGCAACTATGACTTCCGGTGGATCTGCGTTGGGCGATGGCGGCTACTTTGTAGCCGTCCTCCTGGGTAAGTGTAATGAACCGCTATGAACAGCAGACATCAGCTGTTCAGCGGTTCAAAATCCCCCTCCCGGGCAAAGGGAGGGGGCAGAGGGTAGTCTGAATAGTGGTAGAGCCTCTTATGTACCCCCAATTTTCCTTTTTTGGGGGTGATAGAGTGCTCCCACGGAGTTCAGACTGTCTCCGCTTCCCAGCTGCTTTTGTCCTTGGGACAAAACAAGCCCTCGCAGCCACCTCCGCGTTTAAAGTGATCTAGTGAGTTTTTTTTAAGAAGCGGACAGAGTTGTTTAGAGGATTTATTTTTTTTGCTTTCTTTGACTTTATATGTATTTTAAATTTAAAGGTTTATTCTTTTGTTATAGTCTTTCTTTTTATTTTTTGCTTTTTGCTGAAAGGGAAAGTAAAATGGCGATCGGCAGACTTTCTAGCGTTTTTTTTTTTTTCGGGAAGCTAGAATGGCGATCGGCTTTTTTACCTTCTCTTTTTTTTCTTTCTTCTTTTTAAGGATTGGATGGATTTTAGAGTATTATTAATTTTTGTTGTTTAATTTTCTAAACATTATTGCTTTGGTCTGATTCTTTGCTTTGCTATAGTCCTTTTTTTCCACTATTTGCTTTTTTGTTGAAAGAGAAAGTAAATGGCGATCGGGAGACCTTCTAGCGTTTTTTTTTTTTTTTTTTTGGGAAGCTAGAGTGCCGATCGGCTTTTTTTTTACTTTCTCCCTTTTTTTTCTTTTTAATGAATTGGATGGATTTTAGAAGTATTATTATTGTTTTGGTTTGATTTGTTGCTTTGTCTTTTGTATTTTTAAAGGGCAGGCATTCTGGTTTTGGTCTGATTCTTTGTTTTGCTTTTTGTATTTTTAAAAGGCAGGCATTTTGGTTTCCCTCCCCCCCCCTTTTTTTTTCTCTTACTTTAACGACTGGAGTGTATATTTTAACTTTTTGTTTTGGTTTGATTTGTGGTTTTGTCTCTTGTATTTTTAAAGGGCAGGCATTCTGGTTTTTTCTCTCCCCTTTTCCTTTTTTTTTTTCATTTTAATGATTGGAGTGTATATCTTAATTTTTTTTATTTTTTTTCTTCTTTTCTAACTCCCTTTTTTTTATTTTTTTATTTTTCTCATTATTTTAAAGATTTTCTTTTGAGGGAGTTATGATTTTCTTTTGAAGGAATTTTTGTATGGAAGGGTCATCTGAGATGAAAAAGGGGAAATTTCAGCCTGAGGGGCGTCAACAAGTTGAGAGGAAGGGGCAGAGGAAAATCTGTGCAACATATAATTGTAAAGAAAAAGACCAACAGAATAAGGAGCTTAAGGAATCCCCACATGTACTGGCTTCTGAGTCGTTGGGAGACTCAGAAAATTTGGAGCAGCTTTTGAGGACAGATCCTAAAGCATTTGTTTTAAGCTTTATAACGAAAATGGATAATCGAGGCTGACAATAATAATATCAGTATGATAATGAATGGAGAATCAAAATGGACAATTGAGATTGATAAGGACTGGGTTTTTTGTGGTTGCAACTTGTTATTGATGAAGATTTGAATATCTATTGTGTTTATGGTGGATGGAATTTGTTATAGTGTTTTTTGTGGGTGGAATTTGCTATAAACTGTCTACTTTGGATGGAATCTGATAAGATTTAAATGAGTATAAAGGTGTCTTGTTTTTTTTTTTTTAAGTTTTAAGTAATGTATAAATTTGTGTTCTGGGGGAGTTTATGAAAATGATAATGATATTTATGATATTAGAAGGATTGGAGTATATTACAATGTGTTTAGTGTTTGGGTGGGGTTTTTAATGTTTAAAGTTTTAAGTAATGTTTAGATTTGTGTTTTTGATTGACTATAATTTGTTTGTTCTAATGTTTCAAGTTCTGATTGTTTAAATTTGTGTTTTGGAGGGACTATAACTTGTTGAACTAAATGTATTTAGATTTGCTTATGATTTATGCTAGACTTTATATGGTAGTTATAGATGTTTAAAGAAAGCAGTGTTTAAAATTGTGTCTTGGAAGAAACTTATGTAGAAGGATGGATAATATTATAAGTAAGATTAGAAGATTTTTAGAGTATATTATAATGTGTTCATTATTATTTTCTAGAAATAATTCATTTAATTTAAGGTACTTAGGATGGTTTAGGATTTATAGGTGTTTTAAGTTTTATATGTGTTTTAAGTTCTTTTTCTTTTTTTTCTTTTGAAACATCTTGGATAAGCCTGTAATCAACTCTGGGAGGTTCAGGGGAGGGTTAGGGAGGTTTGGGGAGTTGGGGGAGGGTATGGGTGGGTGGGTGGGTTTGGGGAGGGGATTTATTTTGTAAAATGTTAAAAATTCTCAATAAAAAAAAATAAAAAAAAAATAAAAAAAAATTGTGCAACTATATTTTTTTTCTGGGACTTATTGCAATCCTAACTCATTTTATATTTTCTGAAAGCCAATTAAATTGTATCTTTGGTGCTTCAATTTAAGCAAAGTCCATTCAGATGGAAATAATTTTTATATAAATAGGTTAAATATGTATAAATCTATAACAATGTAATTCAGTTAGTTCTTTTGGTTGTTGGATATAAAAAATATTGTCCAACATTTACTGTTTCTCTTTTGAGTAAAAAAATTTATTTGCCGAAACTGCATAGGTGAATGTCAAGTTTCAGATTCACTCCACTCTTCTCAGATTACAATTCCAAGCAGAGGAAAAAAAGTTTTAAACGAACAGTTTCCCCCCCCCCCCTTCCTATCTCTGGCTTTTTAAGCAACGCAGCCAGCCGAAAGAGACAGGGGAAAGAAATCTCACCACCAAAAAATAGTTTAATCTCCTTCATATACATATTTCAATAAATTCTCTCATACATTCTCCATGAAATTCTTCTCATACAAATATTTACTATTATTTTCACAGTTAGGGAAAAAATGGGTGGGTTTTGAAGGCTAACACACACTTCAACAAATTAACTTATTCAGTTCCATACTGACTGTTTGCATAAAACCATTCCACATACAATTATTTCATTTCATACTTACTCCAGGCAAACCATATATTCTTAGCAAGGCCTTTTTGTATTGTTGTTATCAGAGAGGGCTTTGAGCCTCTTCCAAGTCTTGGAATAACACAAAACAACACAGACAAACATATATACACAGATACTGTTACAACAACATTTATTTAGACATATAACTTGTCCTGCAAGAAGTGAGAAAAATGACAAGGTGATTTCAACCAAAAAGTGGTTTTGAGGGCCCTAATCATCTCCCATTTTTCTCACCATTCCAAGCCCAAGCATAATGTTCTGAGTGGCCACACACACACACATAACACAAAACACAACCAGACATTTGTCTGATGGTTAACTTAATATATTGCAAACTTTCAAAGCATTCTGGTTGCTCAAAAGACTTTGTTCTGAGGGAGTAAATTTTGATTTATGTCTCAACTAATATGCAAAGAATTAGCCTCTTCAGAAGAAGCTGAAAATCCAATTAAAGATGTTTTTAGAAGGAATAAATTTTACTTAGTTGCAAGCAGAAGGGGGCTGATAGTTAATTACCCTTCTGAAGTATTTGGGTCCATTTTTTTTTCTTTCCTTTTCTGACAGGAGTGAACACTATAGATGTAATACTGAAGTCCAAGGTTCAAGATGTAATTTATGCTCTTATCTTTTAGCCTAAGCGTCCGATGCTTAGGATTCAAAGAACACTGTTTTCTTATCTCCCCAATCAGCTTCCTTATGTCCATTTCAAGCGTTGCCAGGCCTGATTTCTGTAGCAGGAGTCTGAACTCCTGTACATGCTTTTGCTGAGGGTGAGATAATTTACAGCCCATACTTACTCACTGAGGGGTCTCGTAAGACGAAAGTGCACCTAGGGGTCTGTTCCAGATGATGGTAAGTATGTTGGCAGCTGCTTCTTCCTGTAGGGGTCCCAAAACAAAATGTCCCTGCTGAGGGCGCCAGCTGTAGTAATCAGTCCTTAGTCATTGAAGGGTGCAAAGAAATGGCCACCTTCTACGCAGCCTTTTATTGTTTATATAGAGCTTTACAAAATAGCAAAAGTTACTGCATGGCAATAGCATTTCATTGGCTAAAATCCTTTACCAATCCTCAAGAGTAAAAAGCTAGAGGCCATAAACAGGGAAACTTGTTGTTCACCAGCCAGCCTTATCAAACTGGCAAGGTCACACAGACCTGCGTACTTTCACGTCACCATGGTGATGTGAGGGGGGGGAGAGAAGATAGATGCAGAGCAAAGATACAAGTGTTGGGAGGACAGTTTTCTGCACGCAACTTTCACCTGTCTCTTACCTCTACACCTTTCTAAATTTATTGAAATTAGCTCTCTTAAAGTCCAAGACACTAGTTTGTCTGTGTTCTATTGGTTGTGCTTGCATAATGTTGAATTCCAATATTGCAAGATCACTCCTCTCCCAAGGTTCCTGTGGCTTCAACACCTTCTATCATTTCATCTCAGTGAGAATTAGGTCCAATATGGCTGATCCCATAGTTCCCTTCTCTACTTTTTGGGAGACAAAGTTGTAGAATAGAATAGAATAGAATAGAATAGAATAGAATAGAATAGAATAGAATAGAATAGAATAGAATAGAATAGAATAGAATAAAGCTGGAAGGGATCTTGGAGGTCTTCTATTCCAGTCCCCTGCTCAAGCAGGAGAACCTACACCGTCTCAGACAGGTGAATGTCCAGACTCCTCTTAAAAATCTCCAGTGATGGAGTGCCCATGATTTCTGAGGGTAAGCTGTTCCACTGGTTCATTGTCTGCTAGGTTTATCAGGAATCTGTTTGATCTTCCACTTGGTGCAGAGTTTGTCTCCCAGTTGATGTCAGGGTAATTAAAGTCCCCCATTACTATTGTGATATGCTTCCTACATACCTTAGTTAACTGATTTCCTCTGTTTGATTGGGTGGCCTACAGTATACACCTATGGCAATGTCATTATTTCCCCTTTTATATTGACCCAATGCATTCAAGACAGTTTTCATCATTGTTGTGCTCTATTTCGGTAGAGATGTAGTTATTTCTTATATAGGGAGCAACTCCACCTCCTCTTTTATTTGGTCTGTTTCTTTTAAATAATTTAAATCCCTCTAGCTGTGTGTTCCATTTGTGGGTTTCATCCCACCGTGTTTCCGTAATGGCAACAATATCATATCTGCCCTCATTAACCCAAATTTCTAGTTCATCCTGTTTGCTGTTCATACTCTGTGCATTGGTGTATAGACATTTGAGTCCTTTATGACTGGCCCTGTGTTTACTTTCTACATAACCTGTGTGGTGCCTGAGTTCCCTAATTTTCTTACCACCTGTTTGATTAGTGCACTTGGCATGGCATTCACTGTTAAAAGCTTGATTTTGCTTGACAGCTAGGTTGATATTCTTGTCCACGCACACCTCTATGTTACATGCACTGAGAACCCTATAATTTTTACATTGCCAAGGACAGGAATGTTATGTATCAATTAACTCACTGTCCCCATTGTTCAGTTTAAATATTTCTCCAGAAAATCTGTGAATTTATTGTCAAATAACTCAGTCCCTTTCTTTCATGGATGCAAACCATCTCTTTTGTACACTTTTTCATTGGACCAGCTGCAGACATCGTGACTAATATAACCAAAGCCTTCCTCTTTACACCACTCCTTTAGCCACATATTGAATTCCGCTATAAAAGGGGCGTTGTCTTACCTGAACGCCTTTTCTCAGCATGATGATGGAGAATCCACGGATGAGTTGTCTTAATCTATCTGCTCCAATTAGACTAAGTCTGAAATTTAGTACCACCCCCTCTGTGCCAACTGCACCCCAGTTTTAGACTTAGTCTCTTTGCTCTAAGACGCGTTTTTTCTTCGCTCCTGGAGCAGAAGACTGTGTATTCCTATTTTATTTCATCCCAACCTGTAGCCTAGCAGGCTGACAGGCTGACAAAACCTCCCTTTGGGGGGGGGGAAACTTTCCCTTTCTCCCTTTGAGAGCCTTTCAGCTTCACAATCAGCTTGAAAATTGGATTCCCAGAAGCAAGAGAAATCTCCTACCAGGGGCCGTTCCTCTGCATCAGAGGCTCCATTCTTCTAACCAGAGCCTGGAGGCCTTAGAGGCAGGGGTAAGCTTGTCAATTGACTGGGGGGCTCCGCAAGGGACGATGAGGCTCATCAGGCCTGGAGGGAGCCTTTTCTAGGTCCCTCGACCTCAGCAGACCGCCCCAGCAGCAGGAGAAAGTTTTTGGCACCGATCCAATTTTCAGAGCCTGGAGGCCTTACTAGGCCTCGGCCTGCCTCAGCCTCTCTCAGCTCACCTAATTGTAATCCATTCGCTGCTTTAGGAGCCCAAGCGATTCCTCAGAACGAGGGCTCATCGCAGCTTAGGCCACAGGCCTCAAGGCCTTCTTCTTCTAATGGCCTTTTTTTTGGAATCCATTCGCTGCGTTAGGAGCCCAAGCGATTCCTCGGAACGAGGGCTCATCGCAGCTTAGGCCTCAGGCCTCAAGGCCTTCTTCTAACTGCCGTTTTTTGGGCGCGAACTCTGCGGCCACCATTTTGAATTGACTCACGGTGGCCATTTTGTGTGTGACTGAGGCCCAGACTGCCTGGAGTTTCTCCTGAAGGCAGTGTTCATCACCGGTGACAGAGGCTTCAAGACTACAGCATTGAACCGGGGAGGGCCTGGTCGCTCCCAAGGGACGCGGTGCCCATTAATTCCCCGCCCACCCCCTCACGGGCTGAATCATCTCTGCAGGCTCCCTTAGTGAGTTACAGTGGCGAGGGGGGGCGTTTTGCCAAGGTTGAGCCCAGAGCAACTCATCATGGCAGAGAAAATCAGCGAGCCGGCCAAGAGGAAACACCAAACAGAGGCAAGTGGAAAGAACACCACCAAGCGAGCCCGGCCAAGCAGGGAGCCACAGAGGGAGGAGGAGTCCCAAAGACTGAGAGCAGCCTCCCCAGATCTGACAGGCACGATGGGAAGGTCCATTTTTGAACCCCTTTCCTCACATTGTGCCTCAGCCCCAGGGGCCTGGTCTTCCCCCAGGGGAATTCCCCAATTAGATTTAACCACAAGAGTGGACCCAGGGAGGGGCATAACCAACCAGGACACCCCAGGACCCCAGGCCATGTTCACCCCCATTGCAGCAGGGCTTTGCCCTCCTGAGAACCAGGCCTTGAATCCGGACCTCCTTCAGTCCACGATAGCCCAGGCTGTGGCTCAGTTAATGGCCTTCAACACCCCACATCCACCCCCCCAGGCCACGTATCATCCACAATCTCCAGATTTGATGGAGGATCCCTCATCGGATTTGGAATCTACAGGGGGTGAACAATCTGGCCTGATTTTGTTTGAGGACAAGGGCATCACTCCCTCTGACCCCACCCCTCCTGTCGGTCTCTTTGACCATTCATTCTTTAATTCCCTGCTACTCAGGGCCTGCACTACTGCAAACTTCCCCCAAGAACAGGAGACCCCACCTACAACGTCCAAGAGTCCCCACGCCATATACACCGAGCCCTCAGTCTCGCAGAACAATATTCCCTGCCCTCCCCTTTTTCTGAATATAGTTCAAGAACAATGGGAGAACTTAGGATCCTTCTTAAGCCCCGGTGCAGTAGAGGGAACATTATTCAATGTTGCCCGTTCTCTGGCCTCCCTATTGGAGATTCCTGAGATTGATGAGCCTTGAACTCATTGTTTCCCAATGCTAACATCCCTGGGGACATAAATGAGGCACTTAGGGCGGAGGATAAAAAGATTGACTCCGCATTGCGTAGTTCCCATCTGGCATCAGCCTGGGCAACAAAGGCAGCAACGTCCATGGCCTTCTTCGCCAGGGCTTCAGCCCTTGGGTTATGTGAGCTCCAGGACAGGATCCCTCCGGACCAGCTCAGAGCTCACCAAAATCTGGGTAAGTTAGTGGCTACATCCCAGTACCTAGCCGACGCTTCTCTGCACATGGCTAGATACACTGCCAGACCATCGCTGCAGACATCTCAGCACGAAGGCTCCTTTGGCCCAGGAATTGGCGAGCAGACACCAAGACCAAGTGGCGTCTGGCCTCTAAACCTTACACAGGTGGACATCTCTTTGGTAAGGCACTAGAACCATACTTAACTGAAGGTAAGGACAAACGTAAAACTCTGGTTAACTCATGTCACAGAGCAGTTACAGGAGGCTGCCTTTCGACCAGCTCCATCCTGGGACTGGGCCCAGGCATCCCTCTATTCCTTTCAGAGACAAGAACGACAGCAGGATCGTTCAGCATGCAGAAGCAGACCACAGATCCAGGCCAAGCGGCCCCTTCAAGGCCGAGGGGCCGTTCCTCTAAACGAGGCAAGTGATCTCACAGTCTCACTTCCCATAGGAAGCCAGCTGGCCCCTTATTCCAGCACTTGGGCAGTCACCACTACAGATGCCGGCTGGCCCCTTCTTCCAGCACTTGGACAGCCATCACTACAGATGCATGGGTGTTAGACACTGTCACGCAAGGTTTGAGACTAGAATTTTGTTCTCAACCACCTGACAAATTCCGCTCTTGCCCTATCCCAACGAGCAGGTCCAGGGCTGACTTTATGTCAGAGGCCATAGCTCATTTATTACAAATACGAGCAATTGAACCAGTACACAAGACCAAGAAGGACGAAGGTTTTACTCAAACCTCTTCGTCATCCCTAAGACTTGGGGGGCTGGAGGGTAATCTTAGACTTGAAAGTTCTAAACCTTACTTGAGGTATAAGAAGTTTAAGATGCAACCACTTCAATCAATCCTGGCCAGCATCAGGCAAGGTGACTTTCTTACCTCAATAGACCTAACTGAGACATGTTTCCTAACCACCGCAAATTCCTCAGATTCAGCTATGCCCACTACCAGTACAGAACCCTACCATTTGGCCTCTCATCAACACCGAGGGTATTTACAAGGTACTGGCAGTGCTCGCAGTCCACCTTAGACAAGTTCCAATCAGAATTCAATGCTATTTAGATGACATACTAATTCAGTCATCATCATTCCGAAATGCTCAGTCAGACCTCGCCCTAGCCATCAAGGTCTTTCAGGAGCACGAGTTTTCTGTTAATTTCCAGAAAAGTCATACAACAACCCGGCTCCTCCATTTGGGCGCTGTTATAGACACGGACAATTGTACGGTCTACCTATTTCAGGACCGAAGGAACTCTATTCAGACTCTTGTACGTCGGATCCAAAGGGCCAGAGTAGTCACATTGGCCTCCCTATCACAGCTACTGGGGAAGACGGTGTCCTTCGTGCAAATTGTGCCATGGGCACGCCTCCATGCCAGAGAATTACATGGCTTCTCCTTCCATTTCAGAGACTTGAACTCCCTTCAATGGTGGGACTCCCCGTCGCTGTCACAGGGAGCAGTATTAGAACCAGACAGGATTACCATTACCACAGATGCAAGCCTGTTTGGGTGGGGGGCACACCTCCACACGCACTGGGCTCAAGGTCGGTGGTCCAAACAGGACCTAAAGAACAATATAAACTGGCTGGAACTCAGAGCCATACATATGGCCCTAAAGGGATTCACCGATATAGTACAGGGCCAACATGTCCTGATTTTAACCGACAACATTACAGCCAAGGCCCATGTCAACAGACAAGGGGGGACAAGGTCCAGGCCTCTCATGCAGGAGGCCAAATTGCTGGGGTCCTGGGCGGAACTGAATCTTGCCTCCATCAGGGTGGAGCACATATCCGGAGTGACCAACCAGCAGGCGGACTCACTGAACTGAGCAACCATGGACCATTCCGAATGGCAGCTGGATCTGAAGGTGTTCCCCAACCTTAGACCTTTTGCCTCCCCCACCAACTCACAACTTCCCAGATTCCTTTCCGGGTTCCCACCTCCATCAGCGGAGGGAACAGATGTGCTCCGCAGTCCCTGGCCCAGGGAACTGCTCTATGCCTTCCCTCCACTGCCGTTTCTTCCTGCCACGATCAGGAAGATCCTTCGCGGATGAGCAGAGGTCCTCCTGGTTGTGCCGCATTGGCCGAGACGCTCTTGGTTCGTCTTTTCCATTTTGTTCCTTAT
Source organism: Crotalus tigris (assembly GCF_016545835.1). Classification (NCBI taxonomy): domain Eukaryota; kingdom Metazoa; phylum Chordata; class Lepidosauria; order Squamata; family Viperidae; genus Crotalus; species Crotalus tigris. The sequence continues at coordinate 209,746 of NW_024096655.1, forward strand.
ACACTGTTAAAACCTCTGACAAAGGAAGCCTACAGCTTATCCTGCTAAATTCCTGCTCCAAGCTCTGCCAGTCATTCTGCACAGAAAATACATCTTTTTGGAACAGATCGTTAGTGCCAAGATGTACAATAGCATCCACATCACAGTCCTTGCTGGCATTCTTGACGGTGTTAAAAATATGCTTTTTGTCCCTACTGGCAGTAGTACCTGGAAGACACCTGATCTCTTTCGAAACCTCTGTATCCTTTCCTAAATTTACATCCCTTATAATTGAATCACCAACCAGAAGGTGGCTTCTCTTTCTGGATGCCTTTCTTTTCTTGCATGACTGATGTGTAATACCTGATTCACATGTTCCCCTATCCAAAACAAATTTTTCATCTTGGGCCACGATCCTCTGCTTGTTTGAGTTATCATCATCATAACTACATTGATCTGTCTCTTGTGTCTCTATTAAGGTCAGCAAGGGCACTGTATCTGTAATGCAGGGACACAGCAAAAGCTTTGTGTTTGTGGTACATAGCTCTCACCCTGCCAGATCCCACAATTGTCCAAATTACTCTTCTCCTGCAGGATCTTTATAGTGCAGGGGGCTTAGATAAGTAATCTGTCCTTGTAGACTAGTAATTTGTTTACAGATAGGACAGTTTCCAAGTTTGTCGTACTGCTTAAGACAACTGCAAAACAAGTGTCATACTGAACTAAGCCAGACATTCTGAAATAAAATGAAATCACAATCTCAGACGCACTTGTCCTGAATGTACTACTGTTGTTTTAGATTTTCAGTTATATGATTTGGGCTGCTACCTTTCTCCTCTGCACCCCCTCTTAACTCAAATAAAACATAAAAGTATATGATAATCATATTATTGTATTGTTGTTCCAGCATTATATGGTTTTATTGTAAATTGTCAGGAGAATATGTTGATTACAACAGTTTGCAACATAAATTTGTTTATTTAATATAACATACACCTTGCAATTATTTTTAAAATACGTTATTATTTTTTTGTAATTGCAAATCTTTAGTGCTTCATAAACAACATGTTGTCTGGGTCCTCGTATTTAAGATTAATAATAATACAACTTCCATTCTTACTCTCTATTCTGTTTTTCTATCCATTTGTAAAAATTATCCCATGTTTGAAAGTATTCTGTATCTTCTTTCCCTTTCATTTTAAATGTAAGCCTATCTATTTCCACACAGTCCAGAATTTTCTTAATTATGTCTTCTTCAGTTGGTGTTTCTTCATTTTTCTAGTACTGTGCAAATGTAATTCTCGCTGCTGTTAGTACATGTAATATTAAATATACACATTTTTTATCATAGTTTTCTGGAATTATATCTAAAAGAAATTGTTCCAGCTTAAAATCTACATATTTTCTTAACATTTTCTCTAACCACATATGTACTTTTGACCAGAATTTTTTTTGCTTTAGGACATATCCACCAAAGGTGGTAATATGTGCCTGGCTTTTGTTTACATTTCCAACAGTTGCTAGACATATTTTTAAACATTTTTGCTAATCTTTCAGGTGGTAAATGCCATCTATAAAACATTTTATATAATTTTTCTTTATAGGTAGCTGTCCTTGTTATTTTATAGTTTCTTTCCCACAGGTTTTGCCATTTTTCTAATTCTACAGTGTGCCCAAAATATTTGCCCATGTTATCATTGTTTCTTTGACTTGTTCATCTTCTATCTTTATGTTTAACAAAACGTTATACAGTTTCTTAATCGGTTTTTCATTGGATAACAATAGTATCTGGTCAAACACTATCTGGTCTTTATAAAAACCATATATTTTGACATCTTTCTCATATTTCATTTGCATTTGCAAGTTACACCTTGCTACTACTGTGTGTGTGCGCGCGCGTGTGTGTATATAATTATGTAACATAATGATGGAACAATGCCTTAACATGGATAAAGTTACCTAAATTTAATTAAATGTATAGTATTTTATGATGATTACATAATCTCATATACATTTTATAAAATCTATTAATCCTTGTCCTTCTACTAATTCCTATTTTCAAAACAAGTACTGCTGAATTTCTAAAACATGTTAAATATTTAAAAATATAATTTTCAGTTTTAAATAATTATTCTTGCCATGAAATGCAATTGCCATTATTTTCAAGCTTTACACTTGTCCACTGAAAGAGTTTCTTGTCACAATATAAAGAAATATATTTCAATGGTATAAAAATAATTTTGTTATAGTTTACAAGAAAGAACAAATAGGCAGCTGGCAAGCAGTGCATATCTTATGTGATCACATTCTCAATGAGATTATAGTTATTCGCCACCAGCTGTTTGTGCTGCAGCAATAACTGTGGACCAATTGACCAAGGATTATTGCTTCCTCCCTACTTAAGGTGAAGTGTTTTCATATTCTACCACTAACACTGATGAAGGGCCATGTGGGGAACTGTAGTAAGTATTGCATAATCAAATAGTTTCCCAACTAGCGCTACCTTTTTAATTGACCTATATATTATACCAGTCTAAAACTAGTCAGGCATATGACTCAGCTGCTCCAACAATGATATTTTAAATTAATTTAATATGAAGAAATATGTGGCCTTTAACTGGGCTTCAAGTATGGGCCATAGAGTGGTGAGATTCCTTTATGTTGTAGCACCTCTGCTCAGCAAGTCTAAAGTCAACCTGTCATGTCCGCTTCTACCTCTCTATCTCTAGTGCTTGCTAATCTTAATAATGCCAACAATCATAAATTGGGTCTCTGATGTAAATGTTAGATCATAGGCAAATTCATTTGATATAAGCTATGTTTCTAATATTTCTGCTAAAATAACTGTACTTTATAACTTGTAGGAGCATGGTTTTCATTTTGTTCCTTTCCCCCAAATAATGAATTTAGACCAAATTATATATGGAAAAAGAAGGTTCTATGGAAAAAGGGAATACTATAAACTCCAATATGCTTGATAGAATAGGGATGGTTTACAAATATAAATATATAGAAAGTAGCAAGATATGCAGTGAAGATTACATATAATTAAATTTGTTCCATAGTTGTACACAATTATACCACTATTGTTTCTCCAGTTAACTATTTTCTTATTTTAGGAATATCACAAAAATTTCAGTAGTTCTTTTTTCTTATCAGACAAGTGCTATAAATAGTATGGAAAAATAGTTTCTTTTATGGAAACTGAGAAGGCACATACCAAATGTATAACTGTTGGAACTTGATTAGTTGTCAATGTTGATTGTCCCATTGATTATCTAGCTTCACAATACACACATTGTATATTGTGTATATTTGTTTGCTTGATTTGATAGAATATTGCTGTTCTGTTTACTCTTAATAGAACACAAACATACAGGTAGAATTTATCCCATATTTTTTATTATTGTTGGCATTATATGCTTTTTTCTCCCATCCCTGAAAAATAGAGTTCTGTAAAAAACAAGAAAAGACATAGAGGTAACCCCCTGCCCCCCCCCCCAAAAAAAGTAGTAAATTGATTATTTGTAAGGATAGCAAGTACATGTAAATATTTTTATAAGATTTGCACTATGGCTGTCCCAAACAAAATATGCATAGTCAGATACTTCAATAGAAGCTTGGGAACTATCTAGTATTTTGACAACTGAGAAGTCTTGTAATGATTTCAGAAACAAAACCATGAAATTTTTATCTGTGTTTTTTGTTCTCAAAATGTTTGACTCTCTCTCTTTCAAATATTGTGGTTACTATGAGAGAGTGCTACAATATTTTGTCGTACTGTGTGCTGCAATGTAGCCATTTGTCAGAATGTCACACGCTCTGCAGGATCTCATTGAAGTGTCATGCCCTCAAACCCATTCCTCCTGCCAACAGAGAGATACAATAAAACATGGCTAAGCACTGTGAAGAAAATAAATCGTTTTGTTTGCCAGTATGTTAGGAAACATAGCTTCACTCCAAGCAGCACTTCTCCATGTTATCTAAACGTAGTTCATCACAGCTGCAGATAACAGCTGTGGAACACAGACTACTGAATCATTATTTAGAGGCTTTCCTGAACAATTTCTACTAATGGATAAAATTGTTACTTTTCCCATTATTTGATTCACCAAAAGTGAATGGAAAACTTTCTTTTCTTCATCTTTTAAAAATCATTAATTGCACATTTTATTCTAACAGTCAAATATGTAAGTAAAATAGTTATGATATTATGTTTATTTATTTAATTTATACCCAGTCTAATCAATCAATCAATTCTCACCTTTCTCTCAACTGGTGAGGATAATCTAATCAAAGCCAATTATCAACATGTTTTGTTCACATTGCTAATTTATTCTGTCTTGTTGTGATTTTTATTCTCTTAAAAAAAACACCTTGCAACAGCATAATGTTTAATTTGCAGCTATTTTGGTTCATTTGCTCTTTTCAGTCAAGAATCACTACATCTACTATTAATGAAAAAAATATAAAAATATATCAAAAGTCCTGTATCAATAGCAAGAATAGCTTTTGTTTAAGATGGATCTTTCAGACCTTTGCTGCCCAGTTTTATCAGGAAAACAATATCCATCTTAGATAACAAAATGACAACTAGAATTTTAATGTTAATCAACTTTGATTTACTTTGGGGGTATTTTTTAAAATAAAGAACTATTTTATATCAATATCAATGTTCGGTCACCATTTATATTAGAACTTGGAATATATTCTTATTTAACTATAATATTGTTTGAAACTTTTGCAAATACAGAGCTTAATTTACTTTCTTGTTTTTGAAATTTGCATTTTAACTACAGCAGTCCAAGATGTGTATGGGGAATAATTCTCTCCATTTGTGTACAGAAATGAAATAGTATTTATTGCATTGATAATTCTGGCATCCTGAATAACTTGTTTTGAGATGGGCAGTTAGGGAAACTGGAACAATCAATATGTGTGTATATATGTGTGTTTTAAATAATTAGGAAGTTGGTAAAGAAATGCCGTCTTCTGTCTTCATTTTTCTCTGACCTTCTAGTATGCAACCAACAAGACGGTGGAAACGTACTATGTTTGTTTTATTCAACAGTATTCCTTTGCACATTTTGGGAGAATAGGTCCTATTCACCACAATGGGTTTATTTCTGATTTCCCCTTGACAAAAAGGGTCTTTTTTATGTCCCAACAATATCCAAATTAGTTATTGAATATGAATAATTTTGCTTTGGAACTCCCTGCCTCAGAAAATTTACCTAGTCTTTTACTGATAAGACAATTTAATTTAAATATATTCAAAATCAGAATTTCCAGTTAATTATACTAAAAAAATTGTGACAGATAGCAAATTGTACACTTTTTTATTCAAAATATATTGGACTGTAAATGGTTAAATTCTTGAGAAGAAAATGTCTTTCTCATGTCTGGAATCAGCATTTTTGGTAAATTATACTAAAGAAAATTGTGATGCATAAAATGGCACAGTTTTCCTGTTTGCTGTTACTTATTTATGAATTCATCATGATAACCCAAGGAATGGAAAGTGGCAGTTTTATCAAAAGGGTATGTTGCATTTTTCCTAATAATCACTTTTGACATTTTAGTAGCAGGGAAACATAGATTTTGAACCTGAAAAAAATAGCTGGAATGTGGTACACTATAGTAAAGAAGTATACTGTAGGTCTAAGTTTATTCAGCCCAGCTGATGCTGCAGCTATGACCAGAATCTCTAGCAATCTAAAAGTTTCTGCATGCTTTGACCTATAAATTATGTTACATCCCAGACAGCGTTGGCAAAAGCTATGGATTTTTTTTTCACTTGAAAGTCACTCTAAGTTGACTGTGACAACTACTCAGACCCACTTGAAAAAAAAAATAATTGAATTTCTTTCATCTCTCCTGTTCTTCTTCCTTTAGCAATAGCAGGATGTTTGGAGGTGTACAACTTCAACTTATCCTGATGTTCCTTTGGTTACTAGAACAGAACACTGTTTCTGAGCCTGAGTAACAGTCAGGTTATATAGACTAAGAAAATAATCCGCATCGTTCACTGGAAGCAAACAAACTAACAAATAAGTAATACAAAATTGATTTAGTGTGTAGATACTATAAAGGTTATTTACGATTTCTTATTTTATCTGAACAGTTACTGCAGAAAATAGTTTTCTGTAAGTATAGTTTTTTTTAAAAAAATGGTCATATATAATGTAAAGCTTACAGAACTGAATCCAAAGCAGAAAGGAATTTCAAGATACTGAAACATGTTTTGTCTTCTTAAATTGAAGGGTTGGATTCTAATTATTGATTAGGTGGGCAATTTTCTATACCCAAAGCTTACTATTATTCAATTTAAAAAAATTACAAGGATATCTGAAGCACATTTTAATCATCACTTTTATTAAGATACATCTACCAAATAAACTGTGTATAATAATAATAATAATAATAATAATAATAATAATAATAATAATAATAATAATAATAACAACAACAACAACAACAACAACAATAATAATAATAATAATAATAATAATAATAATAATAATAATGAGTTGGAAGGGGTCTTGGAGGTCTTCTAGTTCAACCCCCTGCTCAGGCAGGAAACCCTATACCATTTCAGACACTGAATTTCATTTTGTTAGATAGTGTCCAATATTCAAGTCTGTCAAGATCCTTCTGTATCTTAAGCCTATCTTCTGGAGTGTTGGCTATTCCTGCCAGCTTGGTGTCATCTGCAAATTTGATCAATTCCCGACCTACCCCCTCATGCAAATCATTGATGAAGTTGTTGAAGAGCACTTGGCCCAGAACAGAGCCCACTATACACTTCCCTCCATGTAGATGCAGTTCCATTGACGACCACGTACTGAGTACGGCCGGTTAGCCAGCTATGAATCCATCTGATGGTGATGCTGTCTAACACACATTTTTCTATCTTATCAAGTAGTAGGTTGTGGTCTACTATATACTGTGTATATTATAATTCAGAAAATGTGTGGAATATATTAACAAAGCAAATAAATTAACATAGTTACACTGGTTATCCTTATTGTTCAACAAATATCAATGGTTCCAATTGAATGAAAATTGTACACATTTCCTGGTTAATTTAAAACTATTGGATGTAGATAAGTTGGATAAGATAAATTAAGTGGTAGCTTGTGACCATAAATTATGTAACCATAAAAGAACCATAACAATTCTTTTCCTTTTCCATGACTAGTAACAGAACAGAATAAAATAGAAAATATGGGTAAATTTTCTGTTTGATTTTTTTTAAAAAATACTTTTTCTTTCCCTAACATAACAGAAATCCTTTGAGATGATGGTCATGGTGGTGGTGAAGATAACGATATAAATTTTTAGGATTACAAGCAAAAGAATAGCTGATAGATTTGGCAATTCAGATAGAAAGCTTTAATTTTTTCCTGTTTTATCTGAGATGGAATGATACTGATTTTTTTAAAGATGAAAATGGAAGAAAGAAAAATGAATAGCTTTTTTTCCCCCTAATGTCTGGCAAGGCAGGAATTAATAATTGTTTGCCCAGAAAATACATAAAATAAAGTATACTTCTACTTGATTTAAGGAAAGCATTGAAGTGGAAGTATCTAAATCTAAAGTGTGAGTAGAATGTATGCATTATAAAATTAATCTCTTTCCCTCTCTTTCTCCTTCGCTCTCTCTCTCTCTCTTTCTCTCCTGGAGGTGAAGGGAATATGACTTTAACTTTTTTTTTTTGTTTTACCTGGCATGACATTTTCTTGTGCACAACAATGCTTCTATTATATCTATTATATCTACTACAATCTCCATTCCTGGAGGAGAAAGTGTCCTAATCCTGTCAAGCTGCTTTTGTTTTTTGTTTCAGAGATGTCTTCCAGAGTCCTTTTGTTTTTTGCTAGTCTCATTCCTTCTGTGAGTGTGATTCAATTACTTTTGCCTGTGCAAGAAATGGGCAACTCTGAACTCTATACTATTTTGAATGAGAAAGAAAAGAGAGAAATGCTACCCTTATTTCCTTGTAAATAATAAAAACAGTGCCTTCAGTTGCAGTTATACATTCAATACTTTAAATCTTTCTTTCCTTAACAAGCAATAAACATTATTTACTGGAGGACATTTGACACAGATTCTGTTTGTGACTACATAAGAGTATGTGCATTCACATTATGCATGCTGTGTAAACTAAAATAATGCAAGAATGCAGAATTTCTTTACTATATATCTACTTTAAGTGGCAGACTGTATTATTATAAAATATCATAAACCAACTTTTCTGATGATTTACTACATTTTGAATCAAAGCTCTGAACAATTTCCTGAGACCATCTTAGGTCAAATAGAATATTGTGGTATTGTCTGCATTAAATATAACCAATAGTGATTCGTCTGATATCTTTGGGATAAGTAAGAACAGTCTTACAGCTGTTTGACTAGGAATCAATATAAATATTAAACAAAAAGTAGACCAGAGTGCATACTTATCTCATTCCTTTTGAAACTGGAACCATTATAACGGCTACTCTGCATGGTTGTATCTAAGATAAAGTTGAAAGAGTTAATTTTGTGTTTAGTGCTTTTCAGAAAACTGACTTGCTGTGAGAGGTAAAGATTGTTTGCTCAAGCTGTCTTTTCTCAAGGATGATGGAACATCCTTGGATTACCTACTTTCATATTGCTACAATTAAACTTTAAAATAAAAGCACTCTTATTGCCCAAATGAATTATTAATGACCTAATTTCTGCTGTATGAAACACAGATAATGGAAGATCTCACACTTGTTCAAGAAAGGCTTCATTTTGAACCACATGCTGGTGATAGTAGGATGTATCAGTGATAGTGGGATTTGATTTAGAGCAGTGCTGGCTGTGGAATTCTGGGAGTTGAAGTCCACATGCCTTAAAATTGTCAAGGTTGAGAAACACTGATTTAGAGTCTTTCCAGCATGAAAGTTATTCGGTTTTCTGAAAATCAGCCCTGCTTTTCACAATGTAGAAACCAGTCAACTAAGGGAGGGAGGGAGGGTTTCAGTTTTGGATCCCCATTTTTTTCTATTACTCTGTTATTTTGGATTTGTAGACTCATCTGATTTAGTAGTAATTGTGAGAGGGATCTTGGAGTCCTAGTGGACAATCACTTAAATATGAGCCAGCAGTGTGCTGCAGCTGCCAAAAAAGCCAACACAGTGCTAGGCTGCATTAACAGAGGAATAGAATCAAGATCATGCGAAATATTAATACCACTTTACAATGCTTGGTAAGACCATACTTGGAATACTGCACCCAGTTTTGGTCACTACGATGTAAAAAAGATGTTGAGACTCTAGAAAGAGTACAGAGAAGAGCAACAAAGATGATTAGGGGACTAGAGGCTAAAATATATAAAGAACGGTTGCTGGAATTGGGTATGTCTAGTTTAATGAAGAGAAGGATGAGGGGGGACATGATAACAGTGTTCCAATATCTCACAGCACACCAACTTCTCACCAAAGCAGGAACAACTGAAGAATGAAGAATGGCACAGTCACGTACAGGCCTACATAGACAACCAAAGCATGTTTCAGCATGAGCATGTGAGAGTGCCACAGCCCACCACTAGCACCCCAAGACCAGGTAGACGAACAGAGGAATCTCAATGACCAGATGCACCAGTCAGCCACAGAGTTGATGTTGCGACACCTAGGTCACGAGATCTTCCCACCGTCACTGCCCCATTGAACCCACCGGACCACGCCCTCGATGGCAACCGGATGGGTCCAACGACAACGGATACACAGCAGGCAGTGCCACAAGATCTTTCCATCGTTGTTGCCCCATGGAACCTGCCAAACCATACCACTGATGGCAATCAGATGGATCCACCTGCAGCACCAACGGCCCTACAGCAGAACCAGCCATCGCTCAGGGAAGACATTGAAAGAACTTGAGCCACACTAGAGTCACTAGAGTCTCTGCTCTGCCAACAGGAGGCAGTATCCCAAGGAACTGCCATCAGACCTGACCACAGAGGAGAGTCTCGAGCACCAGCCGTGCCAGCCCACCAGGGAGCCACCTATGCTCTACCAGAAAGACAGACCCTCCAACAAGTAAGCAAGCAGGATCCTGGGTTCCCTCAGCTCAATACCAGAGCATCGGAGTTCAGACCAAGCCAACAAGGTCCCTTGCACATGACATAGCAAAATACCCTCAGCCAACAATACGCCGAAGGAAGTTACCAGCCAGCCATGGTGCACACCCCCACTCCCGGAAGGAATGCACCACCTCCACCAAGCTACAGACCACACATGAGATCGATGCATCCCCCAATGTATGTTGGAAGAAGGTTGGACCTGGCAGCCAGAGGCGTATGAAGATTCTCTGACAAACCTGGAAAAGACTACTTATTGTGGAAGCACATCTTCAAACGCGCCATCAACGAAGAAAGGGCTGGGCCAGATGAGGCTAGGCCCAAAATCCGTAATCATTCTGAACAACATCTTTGCATTCCACTTGGGCGACCCTGACATCAGCCTTGCAAAGACTTGGGCCACACTTGACAAGGACTACGGTGAACCCACAGTGATGGAGTCCTCACTTCTGGACCACCTTCTCAGTTTCCCTGACATAAGAATCAACAAACGTCAACAGCTGAAGACTTTCTCGTCGCTCATTACTCAACTACAGATAGCTCAACAGGATCCTACCTTGCCAGGATTAGCTTGCCTTGACCTGTTTAGGACACAAAATCCTATCATCCAAAAACTACCACGATTGATATGTGAACAATGGATCGACCTTTCTCGAGCTTACAGGAAAAACAACCAAAACAAAATTCCCCCCTTTGCGGTTCTCACTGAATTTATCAGTGACCAGGCTGATCTCTACAATGACCCCCTATAGCTCCCCATCAGAGAAGCACACTATCCAACAACGAAGTGAAGCGGTCAAAACTCTGATGTAGTCAAGGGACCCGTCCAAGCTACGAAGGACAGAACCACCTTTTCAGTGTACAAAACAGAAATCATGCCTCCCCCAAAGAAGTCTCCAGATGAACGAATACCAAGAAGTGCCCATTCGAACCCTCGTCCAAATAAAAAAGGCCTGACTTGCCCAATGCACGTCCTCTCACTCTCTAAACGATTGCAGAGAATTTAGGAAAAAATCCCTAGAGGATCAAAAAGCCCTACTCAAAGAGCATAGGATACGCTTCAAATACTGTGACTCTATAGATCATATGGCCAGGGATTGTTCAGTAGGGTGAAATGCCACCTGTGTGACAGTAACAAGCACCCAGCAGCCTTACATCTAGAAACTAAGAAGCCCTCTGAAGGGACACAACAAGCAACTTCGATGACAGAGACTCAAACTGACTCCGAAGAGCAGCCAAAACAGTATGGGACGTACTACACAGATATATACGGCGACTCACCATGCCCTCCTTCATGTTCACCTGTCTGTCTTGCGAAAGTCTACCCCAATGGGCAACCTGAAAGGGACGTAAAGATGTACACCATACTAGACCCACACAGCAAAGTTACTATAGCTAAGCCCACCTTTTTCGATCTTTTTGACCTCCCGAGTGAACTGAAGCACTTTGCAATAAATACGTGCACAGTACCAATGTGCACGGTGGGGAGGAAAATCACTGGTCTACGCATAGAAGCAATAGATGGAAGTTCACATTTCTGGTTACTTTCAGTGTTAGAATGGGAGACCTTTATCACAGCGAAATCTCAACACCAGAGGCAGCAAGGAAAATACCTCACTTAGCACACATAGCCGATTTAATCCCTCCTCTAGATCCTGAAGCAGTGGTGTCAAACTGTTGGCCCATGGGCCAGATGTATCATAGCAAAACTGCGCCCATCCCATTGCCAGCAATGGCAAAAAAGTTGTGACATATCACAACACGTCATGTGACGTTGCGAGTTTGACACTCTCTGCTTTTAAAGGGAGCTCTTATCAACAAATGCAACCTCGATGCCATCATTCTGAGCTCCCTAAACAATAATATATTATAGTTTTATCTTTCCTGAAGCTTATCTTTTAAAATGTATTTTTATATTTTTCATAACATTAATAATATTGCTCCTCCTTAAACATTTAGGAAGAGAAAAGAAAAACTTCATAGTAGTCACAATGGAATAAAGTTATTTGTTTACTGGAACAGAAAATGTTTTGCTTGAGGGGAGCTCTATTATATGCCAAGAAGCAGAATGAACACAGGCAAATAAAGCAGAGTCGAGAGTGACCCCAAATAATTTTCTTGTCATTGACAAAAATGGCTCTAACTGCCTTAAGTTTAAAAGATGAGTTGCAGTGCCACAGCCAACAGTCAAGAAATGATCAGCTGAACACCAATGCATCAGTGAAAGAAAAATGAAATAGAGGCACACCCTAAAATAGCATGGAAAAAATACTGTATTAGAAACCATAATCTTACAAATCGCTTATTGTTGTTTGACTTATTGTTGTTGTTATTATTGTTGTTCTACTGACATAGAAAAAAGTGAGGTTTATACACAGATGTACACCAGATAAATGCCACTTCCAAAATATTCTAAATATTCACATTGCATTTCTCACGTGGGATTAGAGAATCAGGATGAATGAGCATTTAATTTGATATTTTAATAAGATCCAGAAATGATTCATAAATAATACAGAAAATGTAAATGTTGAGAAAATGTTGAGGTTAAAACAACAACATTTTAAAATGCAAAAGTGATATTCATCCGTATCAGCCCACATCTTTGAGCATTTAATCTTAGTCATCTCAGCTTCAGTTCTTATGTTTAGCCATATGGTCCTGAAATAGGATTACAAACATTTTTCCAAAAGGATTCTTATTTTTCACAGGAACGTATCATCTTTATCTCCATATGAAATAAAGGATTCCTTGGAATTTAGATAGCTAGACAGAAAAATGAGAAAAATAATCTAAATATTTTACCTGTTTTTACTACTAGATACACCAATCTAATAAGCTTCTCATTGTCCAACAAAATGTCAGGGGAAGAAATAGTGAGATTTTTTTTTTTTTTTTTAACCCTATGGGCTTTTCCCAGAGGGAATAGCCAGAAGAACTGTGGAATGATCAAGAGATATGTAGTTGAAAGAAAACAGCAATAGCATCCAGCAACAATGAAGTTCAAAAAACACCAATTGTAAAGATCCTGAAAATTAGGCTTTTAAAAATGGTTTCTTTTGTAGGGCAAAACAGTACCCTGCAGAGCTTGGGTGTTCTGCTTTTTCAAATAACTGCACATGTCCCAGCAGGACATCCTGATACACTCCTGTGTTAAGCAGCTGGAGTCCTTTACTGCCTAAGTTTTTTTCTGTAGTGTTCCTGCCTAGCAATGCTCTGGAATGTTATGGAGTAGGTGGGCCAAGCAAGTGATATTATGTGTTGAAAGCCTCTTAAACCTGTTTCTGATCCTCATAATAACCGTGAAAAGATATGTGAAAGGAACTGGACTATGAATAAAAACATTGTAGTCTGGGTACTGATATTAGACATCTTTCTGAAATGTCAATTCCTGGCTTTCCTCAAGTTTGTACTTGTCAGCTATCAAAGGTCTTTTGGAAAAGAAACAACAACAACAGCAAAAAACCTTCAAAAGCAAAGTAAGGTGCAATTTTAGCTAAAGTTTTATTTTTTACTTATGCTAGGTCACAACCTTTTTCTGGGTGAGCCTGCTTTGAGTAATAGCCTCTCAGTGCATGTATGTACTCTATGCACCCATGCCGACACTCAGACTGTGACTGCAATGCCATTAGCTGAGCCATTCAATCACCTCTGGAGACACTTCTATTCAGCCTCATGGGACTTCCTTACACAAGCTACTTGGCACTTCACAGGTATGGAAATTACTACTTTCTTCTCCTGCCCTCTTCCTAATGGTTTGGTTCCCTTCGACAGCCTGTCATTACTTAGATATTTATGCCCTATGATCTTCATGGAACTGTTCTACTTGGGTTACTTTGGCATCATCTATCTGTGTGGTTGCCTTTTCTTTTCTTTGGTTTACTGTAATTTATTTTCTCTGAACTTTTCTCTCCAGCTGACTAAGTCCTCTTTTTTCTTGCTTTTCTCTGCTGGGAAAGAATTTCTCAGCAGTGCAACATATACTTATACACATATCCACATGCTGCCAGCTTCAGGTTATCTTCCACAGCATTTTTGGGAACTTCTTTCCTTTGTTCTTCAAGCATTGTGCTTCAGGTTTCCTGTTTCTAGCTCCTTTTACTTTAACATTTTCTTCATTTATTTTTTGGTTATTTGAATCTAGTTTCAGTCTCCAAATTTTGCAAGCATATAGGCAAGCAAACAAACCATATTGTTTAAGTAGCACTGGACAATAAAGATTTTGTTTCCTGGACACTTTGGATATATCTTATAGATTTTTGGCTGATAATCATGAAAATAATCTGTAATGTAACCTAATGTAACAGAAATTTTCTGTTTTTGCATTTTCTTCTTATATATTTTAAGTATACTAATTTTTACACTCAGGGCATGCTGTATAACATTTGTGAAACTGGTACAATTTGGGCCAGTCTAGACATGTTTAGGCTGGATAAATGACACCTAGGTTATAAAAACAGATCTCAGATTATTGATATTAGTTTCCATATATTTTGATACAATTGTTTCAAGGCATAGCACTGTCTATGGACATGCACATAGTAAGTAACCCAGTTATTAGCTTGCTATAGAATAATTGGTGACAGCAGAAATGTCTCACCAATGTTGGAACAGCCATGATACGTTTTGCTACATTTGTGACGAATACACACTTAAGCCTCAAAGACACACCATGACTGGACTTGTTAAGAAAGTGTATGAACTGTAATTTGGTTGTAAGATTGGTGATCAAGACAATGCTGGCCTTATCACATTTGTTGTGCATGATAAGTTGTTGATTTTAGAGTTTGGCTCAGAAGAAATTGGAAGTCAGTGCCATTTACTATCCCAATGATAGTAAATCAAGAACAGAACAATCATGTGGCAAACTGTTATTTCTGTCTTACCAATGTCACTAGATTCTCTGCTAAAACTAAGAAATCAATTAAATACCCAAATCTGCCCTCAGTCATGAGATCAACACGACAACAATCTGCCAATACCACCAGAGAAATGGTGTTTAGACTAAACAGACAAAAATGCTGCAATGCACCAGCATTTCACAGACAGTGACAATTATCTGGATTTTGAACTGTGTATGTCTGATGAGCTCATCTCATACCACAATCAGCATTAAATGACCTGGTCAGGGATTAGGTTTGTCAAAATCAAAAGCAAAACTACTTGGTATAAGACTGCAAGGATGGTATTAGCTATCACTAGCTACAAACATTTCTATATTTTGAAGCCATCAAGATGATTTAACAAATTTCTTTGCACAGGTTGACAACCCAGTTTTCTGTATTGACATTGATGGTATGTTCACAGCTTTGGGTTGTGAACATGACCCACAAGAATGACATCTCTATTGATTCATCAGTGTTAAGTGTCAAGGCTATCTTTTTACACAATGTACTTGTCCACCATTCAGTACCTGTTGGCTATGCTGCACACATGGATAAACATACAAAAACAAGGAACTGCTTCAACTGCTATTGAAACACATCTAGTACACCAGGTAGAAATGGAATAATCTGTGGAGATTTAAAAGTAGCAATTCTGCTGCTTGGAATGCAGCTCAGATATACCAAGTAGTGTTGTTACATATGTGAATTAGAAAGCCATGGAAGAAAATTGCATCACATTTTTTTTTAAAAGGCCACTCCAAAAGAGTTTGGTTCTAGGACAGAAAAACATGGTAGATGAACCACTTGTTGCCTGACAGAAATATCTTTGCCTCTGCTTCATATAAAACCTGGACTGATAAAAAAAAAAAACATATGAAAGTGATGAATAAGGAAAGTTTTCATTATTTGGGATAGATGTTTCCATGAATAATTGATGCCAAGATTAAATATGGCATTTTGTTGATTCACAGATACATTATCAATGGCAAGCAGTCTGAAGAGCTTTTAGTGTGGTCCCAAAAAATTGGCTCAAAAGCATCCATGGATGTTGTTAAGAATTTTCTTGGCCCCTTCATAACACCAAACTACATACAGATGGTTGACAAACTTCATACAGCATACAAGACCATGAAGTGAAACATGTAATTGAAGATTCATTTTCTGCATTCACATTTGGACTTCTTTCCCAAAATCTAATGATGAGCAAGATGTAGTTTTTCATCAGGACACTGTTTGAAATGGAAAAATGTATCTGGGCAATTGGAATCCATTAATGCTGGCTGATAGTTGTTGGAAATTGCAGCGAGATGCATCAGACACCGAGTCCAAAGAAAAGCAGTAGCAAACCATCTTTAGCCCTGTTGAACTCATGCAGTGTGTGAAATAGAATATGATTAAATAGATTAGTGTCATTAAAAATTAATTTCATATTTCTCAAGATTGCTACATAATAAGTCATTCTGAAATTATACTGTAGTTGTGTTGAGTTTGAAGGGGTCTATCATAATAAAAAGTTTTTTCAGGAAGCAAAACTTTTAAAAGCATATCTGAATTCCTTTTAAAGTGAATCTCTCTCTTAATAGTTCTTCTTAAAGTTTTAGGAGAACGAGTGTGAGAAAAATAATGCATTTTTTTTCTTTCATTCACAACCATCTTTTCATTTTATAGTATGCTAGAAGCAAACAGAAACAAGAAGAAAAAAGGTTGATTTATTACAGGATGACCAGAAGGACCCTATTCACAAAAATAATTAGGGGGGCTGGAGGCTAAAACATATAAAGAATGGTTATAGGAATTGGGTATGTTTAATTTAATGAAAAGAAGGACTAGGGGGTGACATTATAGTACTGTTCCAATATTTGAGGAGCTCCTATAAAGATAAGAGGATCAAACTATTTTCTGAATCATCAATAGACAAGAAAAAAAGGTTGGAAACTAACCAAAGAGAGAAGCAACCTAGGACTAAGAATAAATTTTCTAATGATGAGAGCAAGAAACCAATGGAATAGCTTGGGTTCAGAAGTTGTGGGTTTTCCATCTCTGGAGGCTTTCAAAAAGAGACTAGACAACCATTTGTCTGGAATGGAATGATATAGTGTCTCCCGGATGAAGTAAGAGGTTGGACTAGAAGACATTTGAGGTCCCTTCCAACTCGATTGTTCTATGTTCTATCCAAGTGACAATTAATCTAACTTAGAGAAATGGAATAATTGTCATTTATTCTGTAAATCCTTTTCTTATCCTGAGATAGAAGCAGGACCAGGGTTTAGCAGGTATGTGTGTGTGTATGTATACACATACACTAGATATATACGCGTTTTAAGGATATACCTGCACACATACATACATCATTTACATGATTAGAATTGAAAGTTGTAGTTTAAAAAAAGTTATTTCTTCTACTTTTGAAATATTCTTTTAAGACAAAAAGAGAAAAAAATGTTTGCTTTGGTATGCAAAGGTACTTTGTTGTTGTTAATTGCGAAGTCGTGTCCGACCCATCGCAACCCCATGGACAATGTTCTTCCAGGTCTTCCTGTCCTCTACCATCTTCTGGAGTCCATTTAAGTTCACACCTACTGCTTCAGTGACTCCATCCAGCCATCTCATTCTCTGTCGTCCCCTTCTTCTATTGCCCCCAATCTTTCCCAGCATTAGGCCCTTCTCCAATGAGTCCTTCCTTCTCATTAGGTGCCAAAGTATTTGAGTTTCAACTTCAGGATCTGGCCTTCTAAAGAGCAGTCGGGGTTGATCTCTTCTAGGACTGATCGGTTTGAACGCCTTGCAGTCCAAGGGACTCGCAGGAGTCTTCTCCAGCACCATAATTCAAAGGCCTCAATTCTTTGGCGCTCAGCCTTTCTTATGGTCCAACGTTCACAGCCATACATTGCAACTGGAAAAACCATGGCCTGGACTATACGCACTTTTGTTGGCAGGGTGATGTCTCTGCTTTTTAGGATATTGTCTAGATTTGCCATAGCTTTTTTCCCCAGGAGCAAGCGTCTTTTAATTTCTTGGCTGCAGTCCCCATCTGAGGTGATCTTGGAGCCCAGAAAAATAAAATCTTTCACTACCTCCATTTCTTCCCCATTTATTTGCCAGGAATTGAGAGGGCTGGATGCCATATTTTGGTTTTCTTAATGTTGAGTTTCAAGCCAACTTTTGCACTCTCCTTCTTCACCCACATCAAGAGGCTCTTTAGTTCCTTTCACTTTCTGCCATTAGAGTGGTAGCATCTGCATATCTTGCAAAGGTACTAACTATAATTGAAATTATTTTTTACTATTTTATGGGATCTGTTCTACTGGTATCTTGAATAAAAGGGAGGAAAAAAGAATGGTGTTTTGCAATGTCTCTTTCAATAAAATCCTTGAAACCCTTGAATCCATGAATGCTATATGTTTTTCCAATCTTATCTTTCTTTTCTGCTGAAATGGAAGCTTTGATATGTAAGTCATCCAGTTATGTTCATTTACTCAAGGATAAAAGATAATAACACAGATTGAAGCTTTTCCATATTGATAGAACAATAAGGTGATATGGTTGCAATAACATGAAGGGGTAGTTCATAGGGCATATGTGTCTTTGATAACCCGATATCTACCTGTAAGCTAATTGACATCCATTTTTTTTTCAGTTACTCGGTATCTGTGCTGATGATGTACTGATTCCAGCGAGTTGTGATTTCTCTTTTCTGAGCACCAGTACTGTTGGTTCCAAAACTACTATTTTATGTTGAAGATTGTAATTAATAAATTAGTTATATTTCTTAAAAATGATGTACTGTAAGTGATAAAACTATGAAATCAGAGTTTTTGGCTTTGCTTGTTGAATTCTTAGTTTTCTGCTAAGCTTAAAAAAGAAATTAGTAGGGAACTTTCCAATCATTTGGCTTTCTTTAAAGATAACTTTTCTGGCATAATAGTCATCCATTTTTTAAAATTACTCCCAAATACATATTTCCAAAGAAAAGAATATAATATATTCTTTTATAAGAATATCATGTACATATATATATTGGGCATTTATGAGCATATGTGTATAATATGGAAAAATAAAAATGCAATAAAATTATATAAACATAAACAATATGAATAGAAAAAAATGATGTATCCAACAAATAAAGAAAGAATAAATAAGTCCTTGAAGTGTGAAACAAACTATTAATTTAGTGAATCTTTCAATACAACTTAGTTTTAAACAACTATAGGCATTTATTTAACTATTTTTCAATAAAATATGAATGAAAATAAATATGACTGGGCATATTTTTGCATTGGAATTGGAAAGGAATAACTGTAAGATGAAATCCAGCTTTCACCCCCCCCCCAGAGAAGGAAATATTAAGGGCAGGAAAAAATATATTTCCTCAGGATCTTGAAGAGGCAGGAAAGCATGCCCAGTTTTCTTAAGACCCCCAAGTCTGCCTCCCCCAAGCAGAAACCAGCTCTATAGAAATGCAGATGCAGACCATTCAGGAAAGTTGAAGCTAGAAGATTAAGAAGACAAAGACCTAAAATCTGCATACCTCACCCAAATTCTAAGAGTCATTAGACCAACCCCAAGGAAACATAATATGATTAAACACAGATACTAAGGCCAGAAAAGCACACTCAGACTCAGTTCAAAGTTCACGCCACAAGAACAGGAAATATTCCAAACAAAAGGCTTCAGAGGGTATAAAAACCCCACTCCCTACATGTGTTCCCTCTCTTTTCTGCCAGAGCCATCTTCCTGTTTGGCTCTCGTCTCCAGTAAACTACAACCTTCTTCCCAAAACAGTTGCCATGTTTATTCCCAGCTTGGATGAACCAGGATGAAGACTTTTCTTCCAACAATTTGGCACACCAGAATGGAACTCCAAGCTAACCTCTCCAATGGACTGAGACGAGTAAGCCCCATCTTGCTGGCATCAGACCCCTTGTGTCTGTGAATGGGTTTCCCAGGCCCTGCCCATATGGAGCCAGGGTAGTAAAGGGAGTTTTGGGTTTGAGCTCTAGAGCTGCTTTGGAAAGAAAGTGAAGGTGAGTACCTCTAAATTTTAACTTTAAAGCCCAGGAGAACAAAAAAATGTATGTATGTATGTCTGTGTGAGTGAGAAGACCCTTTTTTCCCCAATCACAGTTGGATTTTGCTCCTTCTGGTCTTTCCTAGCTGCAGAAAGGATCTGCTCAAGTGGCAGACCCTGGAAAGCATGGGGGTTTGGCCAGAGCGCAGGACCTTTTGTTAGGGAAAAGGGAGAGGCTGTGTGAAAATGGAATGGAATGAGTCAATGAGAGAATTGGATTTGGGCAACCAGCCAGGTAAGGCCCTGTAAGCAAAGTCTAGCTCAGAAAATGCCTGGAAACTGCCTGTAATCCTTGTAAGGCAAGGAGTGCCTGTATTGCCCGCGTAGGCACCAGGGAAGAGAGGACTAACCAAGAGTCTGGAAACGTTCCCAAAACAAGGAAGTGAGGGTACTCCGTCTGGGAAATGGAGTCCTCCTGGACTCTTTTTTTGTCTAAAAACTCAGAATTCCCAGGGAAGGAAGTGAGGGTATTTTGCCAGGGAACTGAAGTCCTCCTGGAGGTTTTATTTTTCCCAAAACTCCCGGAAGTTTTTTTTTTTCCTTTTGTACCTGACTGAGCCAAAGTGAGCCTCACATCTGAGAGGGAACATGGGAAGCGGCAGTTCAAAGGTGACAATTAGGACTCCCCTAGGAGGTTTACTTGAACCGTGGGACGATTGGCAACTGCCCGTCCTAGCCGGAATGAAGAAAAGAAAGGCAAAAGAAATATGTAGAAAAATGGGCTTTGCTCAGGGCTTTGCTGGGAAACCAATTTGGCTAAATAAAGCTACTTAAAGGGAAAATAAGAAATAGTGATTCTCTCTTCTCTCTCTCTCTCTCTCTCTCTCTCTCTCTTTGTGTGTGTGTGTGCAACCACGTGGTATCTTTAAGATCTGTGCCTTCCCTAATTTGAGTTATCTGAGATTTATGGTGGAAATGACTAGGATGTGTAAAACTAAGATTTCTGTTTCCCTTTCTGTTTTCCTTATCTTTGTGTATATATTTGTATCAAAGTCTTTGTGTGTGAGGTAAATGTGACTGTTCATTGTTTCTAACCCAAAGATAAAAGACTTTTAAAATTCTGCTAGAAATTATGTTTAAAATAAGCACCAAAAAAGGAAATACCGTCACTCTGTTTGTCTGGCCAACAAACAGTGAAGAAAAATGTGTTTGATTGTTTTGTTTTCTCCTTTCTCTCTGTGTACTCTTAAGAACAGCCCAAAGTTACCAGGAAGAATTGTTTTAAGTTTCTCTGCTGGAAAAGTTTCACTTGCATTTACTGTATGTGTTTTATCTATCTATCCTTTTCCTGAAAAATGTGTGTCTAGCTACAAGAGCCTCCTAAAGCTCAAGTTTGCTTGTGTGGGGAAATAATCTTCTTCTTAAGTTACTTTTGTTATCCTATCACTAATTGGTGAAAGTACTATGAAGCTAATCCTGGAACATATAAGCATTTTTCAATCTCTAAAATAATGTGATCTATTTTAGAATAAAAGGTATATTCTCCTGCCCTGGAAAATTGCACACCTTAAAATATTAGGCTTTTAAAATTATTTGGAGCTTTCAGCGTTCTCAAGCTGCCTAGCACTTTTTTTTCAAGTTGCAAATCCTTGTCTTTAACATGTTGCAAATTTTCAAGTTCAGAAGTGAAGCATTTCATTTTGTTGTTCTCTTACCAGAATCCAGCTTTCTTTTGTCCTATCTATGATTTCATTTTGTCTGCCTATCTGTTTAACAACTGCAGTATTAATGCCTTTTCAAACTCTGCCTGCAAGCTACCCCCCCACCCCCATGTACTTCTCTTTTTCTTATCTCTGTTCTTCATGCTCTTGTCTGCCTCTCCTGGCAGAGTCCACCCAGAAAGGGGGAAGGAGCTTTTGTTCTCATGTCTTTCAGCCCTGCATAGATAACCCCCCCAACCTTTGGAAGCAGAGCCCACTGACCCAGATTCTGCCTCCATCCATTTGAGCCATAGAACTGGGTTTTAAATC
Organism: Crotalus tigris; assembly: GCF_016545835.1. Lineage (NCBI taxonomy): Eukaryota > Metazoa > Chordata > Lepidosauria > Squamata > Viperidae > Crotalus > Crotalus tigris. The sequence continues at coordinate 231,757 of NW_024096655.1, forward strand.
CAGCCATCCACTAAAAGCCACCATGCAACCTAAGTGGAACATCTTCCCAAGTCCTACCATTCCCCCAGATGCCTGTGAAAAACTACAAAGCAGAAGGAAGAAACCCTGGAGCCACTGGTGCCATGTGAAGCCTCAGAAAAAAATTAGAAAGACTGGGGAGGGTGGAAAGTCATTGTAAAGTTTTTCTTTCTTGCCCCATTTGTATTGTAACAAGCCAGTTGAATGTATTCATGGAGAGATGGCATTTGGGAATAGTTGGCACAGCAAGTACTGAACACCTTGGACTTCTATCTGGTGGGAGGGAAAATTAATCCAGAATGTGTGTATTGCCTGTTCTGTATTAGTAGCTGCACACACACATACACACACATGCACACACACCATTCATAATCACACTTGAGTCTCTTTCACCTACCTTCAGTAAAGTTCCCCAGGCTGATTTCTGCTCTATTGCACCAAAGCTTTGCATGCACAACTTCCAGCAAAATTCCAAGGGGGAGGGACCAGGCCCCCTCAGGCAATTTGTAATTCATATGCCCTGACTGAGGAAGTAGTAGGAAACAGATCTCCAAACCTAAACTCTGAATATTTTGCACTGGTGAACCCAGAATGGGAGTCCTAGGGCTCACTATGATCAATTTAAAGAAAAATTTGATAGCTGGCTTGCATACTGACTAACCTCAATTGGACATTACAAACCTGGATGCACTGAACTAAGAACTAAGGCAGAAAACAACCCTTGAAAATGGGCAGCCAGTGGTTATATACTAAGGCAAACCATGGTTGTGAAGAATTTTGGGAGGAATGTGCAAACCTGACTGGAAGCTCAAAGTGACATCCAACATTTGAAAATAATTGGCACAGAATATTGGAAACTATAAATTTCTCTTCCACCTAACAAAATTTTTGCCCTGACTTTTAGAACTTTATGGGTTGGAAGCTCCCCTTTTGGGAGCAGGGATCTTTTTCTGCTGCCTCCATTAATGTCTTATTTTTTGGCTTAACAGTTTAAAAGCTTGTCTACCAAGTATCCCTGATCAGATCAATTTTAATCTTGTGCCAGTAAAAGTGTGTCATCCACACCATTATGGCACAAAGCGGGGATTGTGAGGATACTGAATGTTAAGAGTCAGGAAGTGTGAGAAGTCAGTCCCCCCCCCCCCGAGAAGGAAATATTAAAAGGACATAGAAAAATATATTTCCTTCAAGGATCTTAAAGAGACAAAAAAGCATGCCCAGTTTTCCTTGATAGCCCCAAATCTCTCTATCCCAAGCAGGAGCCAGCTCTATACAAATGCAGATGTAAACCATCAGAAAGGCCCCAACTAGGAGATCAAGAAGACAAAGAGACCTAAAATCTGCATACCCCACCCAAACTCTAAGAGTCATTAGCCCAACCCCAGGGAAGCAGGATATGACTTTTGGGACATAATAGGATTAAACCACAGATACCAAGGCCCAGAAAACCACACTCAGACTCAGTTCAAAGTTCATGCCATAGGAACAGGAAACTATTCCAAACAAAAGGCTTTCAGAGGGTATTAACACCTACTCCACATGTGTTCAGCCCTTGATTTCTTTCCTCTTTTCTGTCAGAGCCATCTTCCTGTCTGGCTCTCCTCTCCAATAAACTACAACCTTCTTCCCAAAGCAATTGCCATGTTTATTTCCAGCTTGGATGAACCAGGATAAAGACTTTTCTTCCAACAAGTCATAAATTTTACTACAGGCAAAGGTTCTTTTAATCTAAGAGGTTAATTTTCAGTAGCAGATGAAACACCTGGTAATTTATCTTGCTTTAAATCAGGGCTGAACATTGGTCTAATTTCAAAAGTTATTACAAGTGATTAGTACAATCTGTGGTAGGATATACGATTTATTTACCAACTCTCTACTGAAGGAGGAGAAGAGAATGTAGACAGAAAATAAAAAATATCTAAGAAAAAAAGAGAAACTGGTGAGAAAAAGGATAGAAATTACTTATACAAAATATCATGGCATTTGGATATTTTGCAAGTTTGGGCTTTTAAAATATTCACTCGTACATATTTGATTTGGAAGAATGTGCTCCTTGGATGTACCTAAAAATGACAAAGATTCCCTGAGCAGAACTTCTGATTTTTTTTTATATAAAGTGCTGATTTATCATCTTGGTTCTGTATTTAAGGAGGTATTTCCTAATCTTTTAATTCTTTGATGCCTAATTTGTAACTAAAATATTTTCTTTTTCTTTATTTAAACAATTGTTCTGCAGTGACATGGATGTGAGAAAGCAGGAGTCTGTCCCTCCCCTGAATTCATGCAGATGAAATCCAGAGTGGACAGGACAACCAGATTTTTTGAAGATGGAGCAGAGAAAGAGAAAATGACAGTATTAAAATTTGTAGTGATTAATACTGAAGGGCAAAAAAAAAAAAATCACATCTTGAAAATTGTGACTGATACTTCCTAGTACTGAAAGTTGTTCTGACTAAAGTGATCCAGATGCAGGTCTGCTTTGTCAAAATAATCCTTCAATGCTGGACATTAATAAATATAGGTAGTCCCCAACTTACATCATTTCTTTTAGTGATAGTTCGAAGTTACAACAGGACTGAAAAAAGTGACTTATGACTATTTTTCACATCTATGACCATGGCAGCATCCCCATTGGCATGTGATCAAAATTCTGATGCTTGGCAACTGAGTCATATCCACTTTAAGGCTCAGAACACTAATTTTATAAATTTGGTTTGTAAAATTTCATCAGTCTTTATAAGCTAGGTAGGGACATATCTGGGAATCATTGAACACCTGAGCTGGGGATCTAGTTGTAAATAATTTAAGAGTTGAAGAGATACCTTTCTGTCTTATCTGCCTTTTGTACAGAATAAAGTTAAAATAAACAAAGAGTTTTATTTGGCCTGTGAGACCATGATATGCGATGATTGTCTCTCATGATTGACGTCTCATATTCCACACCAAATCTGGCAGAGTGGGCATGTTCAGGGTGCTCTTGATATAATGTCATCTGGCAGGTCCCCCAGAAGCATCTCTGTCATGGTCCTTATCCTGGGGAACAATTGCTCCCTGAAATTTATTTATTTATTTATTTACTTGTATCTCATCTTTATTATTTCTACAAATAACTCAAGTTGGCAAACATATCCAACACACTTTTCTCCACAGCTCTACTTTTTGCAAGGCTACGAAGAACTGATTCCTCCCACAAGCATTGGGAAAATGATGCTAGCAAGTATGTATCTAATGGTGTCATATTTTTATTAAGCCTTGATGCAATTTTAATGTTTTTTTTTCTTTATTTTAGTAAAATTCTCAGTTTTTTATTTTGTCTGGCACCTTATACAGGTGGCCATATAATTTTGATGGATAGATACTTTAGTGTTTTCCCCTTTTTGAAAAGAGGAAACATTAAAGTAATCATAATATCACCTATTTATTCTGACTGAATAGAGAAAGAGGAGAAAAGACTATTTTTAAATATTTTATATAGAGAAGAAATCTGTTTATGTCCTCTTTCTTAAATAATGCTACATTTTTTTCATCCTAGGATTTTCAGTTAGATATAATCCAGGAAACTAAATTGTATCCTTTTCTATATGTTGGGCACATAGCAACATATGATTGGAATGAACAGTCTCCCAATTAAAGCTATGTTCTATAAAATATTGTTATGAGAAAGAGAGAGAGAAAGAGAGAGAGAGAGAGAGAGAGAGAGACAGAGAGAGCTTGCAATGAACATGAGATGTATACATGTACTGAAAAGTGTAAAGAAAACCCAACTTAAAGCATCAGTAGAAATGAGGGCAAAGGATATTGAATGATTTGTTTGGGACCCAGAAAAATACCATTTTTCATACTACATTATTTTATAGTTATTGTCAGCTTTCTCATTATGATTCTTATATCGAGTAGTAAACATCTTCACCTGAAAACAGCATATGTGAAATTATTGTCTACCTACTATGAGGAATACACAGACACACACACAGGTTGTCAGGAAAAATATTTTTCATATTTGATATTTTGGTAGATTGATTTCCTTCAACAGGATTTTCATCTCATTCCCATTTCATTTGGATGAAGGAATGAAAACACAAATACTAGCTCCTGAAGAGGTTCAATTTGTTATGATTGCTTTTGCCCAAATGCATTGATTCAACGTAGGTGTTCTTCTCTCCCCCCCAAAAAAATAAATAATACCGTATCAGATTCAGTCATGGGGAAAATGATAAAGTTTGAATCTCTCTTGCATGTAAAAGACAGTACAGTATTTTCTTTTTTAATTCAGACTTTTCTAACATTTAAATCTGATATGTTCACTTAGTTTATTGAATATTTCATTCATAGCTTTTGGAATGTTCTCAGTTTTCTTGTTGTTCTTTTGTTTTTAATTTAAATGACTGCTTACACTTAGCTATGAATCATTTCTGGCAAGTGAAAAAATATATCACATCTACTATTGTAACGTGTAGCTAAATGAACACTACCAAAAATAGTACAAGAATGCAACTCATTAAAATATTGCTCCCGGTTTCATGATGATTATGGTTAATAGGGCAATCAAATACTGCTGTATTGTTCTTAACTACATGGCTGTTTGGTGGGAAGCATACATTTTCATTAAATAAAGACTTATGGGAAGAAGAATGTAATCAGTATTAATGACCTGGAATCTAATTTAAATGCTGGCTTAGTCACCATTCTATCCACTATTAAATGGAAATGTAATAGTGGATGGGATGTATTTCTTTTAAAACAAAGACAAAAATCTTAAACAGCACATCTTCAGCTAGACTTTAAAAACAGAAAATACATTGTGGAACTATAACATTGTTGACTGTCTTAGACCTGATCTACAAAGTTGCATATTGCTTATATTTTTCTCTATAATTTAAAGGTCAATAGAATAAAGAATTTGTGGATATGAAGTAAATGCAAGTTATGCTGATAGATTTATTATTTAGATTGGTTCATCAATATTTGATAAGCCACTATTGAAAAAAATATACAGTCTTACCTCTAACCTTCCTTGTGTTTCAGCTTTCTACTTAAATAAGAGGTGTTAATTAGTTTGGCTGCAATACTGTTTCCTGAAATTAAAGGCACTACATTTTTTTTTTCCTAATGTATTGTCTACATTTCGTTTTATTTCATAACAGTTTAAAAAGTTCTATAGGAAGGGTAATAACCTTTGGATAAATGATTGAACTATGGCTTTGAGTCACTAACTTTGTGTGGAACAATTATGCATAGGTTGTAAATACTGGATATTTGGAAGTATTCCTAGTTTAAAGTCCCATATATATTGCAAGGATAGGAAAAGTTTGATATTTCCATAAGAACAGCAATAATATTCTAACAGTTTTAATTACTTAGACATAGGAATTAATTTCTTTCCTCCCCCTGTTTTTGGAAGCAGTTGTAATAAGTTTTTCTTTCTTATCAGTAAAAAACATATGATATGTGTCTCATCATATGAGAATCTTTTAACATGTAATGAAAAACATTTTATAATATATTCAAGAAAAATACAAAACGGAAACTCCAACACAATTTCCTAACTTTTGTGAAATTGTATAGATAAAGATTAAGGACTCTATAATTCTGTTTTCTTGATGGAGTATTTTTTCTCCTTTATAATCAATATAATAGTATCTATCATTTATCTATCAACTGCAACCCTAAGCATTTTTTTATGAATCTCAACTTCCAAATTTTTGTAGGATTGATTATTGATCACAATCTAGTATAATGAATTAAGAAACAATAATTTGACCTTAACATAAACACATTTTTTGTGATACACCCAAACCAGAGATTTCCAATCTCCCAGAATAGTTTACACATTTATCCTTGAAAATAAAAAAATATCCAAATTGTATAAGTTTCCTTTATACCAAAGTGATCCAAAAATTATGATCATTAACATAAATAATATGAATTTTTATGTTATTTTTTATATCAGTAATATAGTTCATTTATTAACAAGTACAGTAAGCACTATTAGCTCAAATGAGGTTTAGGTCTTAGTAGTATATATCTGTACATGTAAAAAATTTATAGTAGTCTTATTTTAAAATTCTATAAGAATTCATTATTAATGTAAATGACGTGTATTATATGACAGCTACATATTGAAAAGCATATGTATTATATTGGAATTTCATTCTCAGTTTTCTCTTTAATGTGTCTCTTTAAAGAATGTACTTTTTCATATGCAAATTTTCTGAAAGTTAAGATATATTTTGTGTTTTTAAGTACTGTATATATTTTTGTTGTCTGAACAGGAAAATACAGCCAATTATTTACATATAAAAACAAGCAAATTATCAGTGTATCCGCCATCGCCGGTAGAGCGGGAACAAAGAAGACCGGCACACACTGACATCCAACAAGCACTTTATTATGCAAGTAAGGCAAAGTCAGCAGTGGGAGTGGTCTCCTCCCAACGCAATATATCGACGTGCTCCACCCTGTGGACCCGGCCCCGATCCCAAACCAACATCCGGTCGATATGCATAAATGCTCCACCCTTTCCCTGTGCTCTCCCTTTCCCCGACGGAGCACCGCCCCCACACCCCGTCGCCCGAGCGTCCGGTCCGCGCGCCAGCTGCCCGCCGCTAAACTCGCCCTGCCGAACGTCCTGGCTGCTAGGGAACAACCCCCCGCTTTCCCACGCTGGGTCTGCCCGCCGGAGTATGGCCCTCTGGTCCGCAGGTGGTCCGCCCGCCGGTATTCCGTTTGCAGGCAGCCGTCGCAACTCACAGACTTCCGGGTTCGTCGACAGCAGGCGGCCCTCGGGCGCTCCCGAGTTCGGTAACACCCCCGATGTTGTTGGTATCAGTCGTATATCCTGTGAAAACGGCCGTGCGGTGGAGGCTCGCCTGGTGCGGCCGTGGGGTGTGGCGGTACACTGCGCAGCTGCCAGCCGGGCTGGTGGGTTGGTATCTGTGCTCCCCCGTCCCCATTCATATGGCAAGCCTTTGGGGGCTTGACATGCGGCCCCCTCTACCACGGGTCCCCCTGGAAAAGAAAAGGAAGGGATTGACTGCACAGTGTTACACCTGTTCCGCCCTGGCTTTGCCGGACACTTACGGTGGAAGGCTCGGATTAGGTTAGGTGCGTTTATATTCTCCTCCCCCACCCAGGTTGTGTCTGATAGTGGGTATCCTTTCCACCGAAGGAGGTATTGGATTTTACCATACCGCTTTCGTGAGTCTAGGACCTCCTGCACCTCATAATGGGACCCCGAGATCGGTCCTGGTACCCCGTCAGCATAGGGACTTCTATGTGCTGGTTTGAGCAGGCTGCTGTAGAACACGGGATGGACCCTGCCTAGAGAGGCGGGTAATCGTAATTGAACGGTAACAGGGTTGACCACCTTGAGGATCTGGAAGGGACCCACATATTTTGGACCCAGCTTCTTGCACGGCACTTGCAAGCGTAGATATTTAGTGGCCAAATACACCCAATCTCCCACCTTGAATGGTTTATGCTTTGCCCTCTTCTTGTCAGCTTGGAGTTTGATGGCTGCCTCGGCCTTTCTCCGTGCTACCTTCACCTGTTCCCACAACCCTGTGATCTTGGTGTACCATGTTTGAGGAGTCTGGCCACCAGCCACCTCCGGTGACAGTTCAGGGATAGGGTTAAACTCCATACCATACACTATTTTGAACGGGGTGTACCCCGTACTGTTGTGAACGGTGTTATTATATGCCACCTCAGCAAACGGCAATAGGTCAACCCAGTCCGTTTGCTGGAATGACACATAGCTCCGGAGGTATCTTTCCACCATGGCATTCGCCCTTTCTGCCGCCCCGTTGGTGCTAGGATGATACGCTGAACTCAATGCTTGGGATGACCCTAGTGAACGAATGAACTCCCTCCAAAACTTCGCGGTGAATTGCACCCCTCTATCTGATATAATTCTCCTGGGCGTGCCGTGAAGCCGATAAATGTGTTGAATAAATAACCATGACAAACGTCGCGCTGATGGCAGGCCTCTGCATGGGATAAAATGCGCCTGTTTGGAAAATAGATCTATCACGGTCCATATTACGTTGTAGCCCCGGTTGTCGGGTAGTTCTACAACAAAATCCATGGCGATCTCCTCCCACGGTCTGGACGGATCAGCCACTGGTTGTAATAATCCCATGGGCTTCCCCACCCGGGGCTTTGCACTGGCGCACACGTGGCACCCTTTGACATACCGTTCCACATCTACTCGCAGCTTGGGCCACCAGAATTGCCGTCGTAATAAATGTAGGGTCTTTAAATACCCGAAATGGCACGCTTGTTTGGCGTCATGACACTTTCGAAGAACAGATAGGCGTAGACTCTCGGGCACGTATATCCTATCACATTTCCATGCCACTCCATCCCGGGTAGTTAACCTCCCTGCATGTTCATTAGCCCATGTATCCGTCAGCAAGGCGGTCTTAATGGCCTCTAGTTCACTTACCGGAGACCTATGAGCTACAGTGTTAGCGATCTCATGCCGAGAAGGAGGCATTAGTGCCTGTATGACCTCCTCCCGTTTGCTACGGTACTGCGGCATCCGCGACAACGCATCGGCCAGAAAGTTTTTCCCCCCCGGCACATACCTCAGTGTGAACTTAAACCGGTTGAAATATTGGGCCCAGCGGACATGCTTGGGGGCTAAACGTCTTGGGGTCTGAAGCGCCTCCAGGTTCTTATGGTTTGTCCACACCTCAAAAGGCACCTGGGCCCCTTCCAATAAATGCCGCCATGTCGCCAGAGCCCAACGAATCGCGAAGGCCTCCTTCTCCCAGACGGTCCAACTACGTTCGGCCGTCGTGAATTTACGCGAAGTATAGGCACATGGCTGTAACGCTCCCCCATTGTTCTTTTGCAACAGCACTGCCCCCACTGCCACATCGCTTGCGTCCACTTGTACCACAAAGGGGGAACTCTGGTCTGGGTGGCGTAACACGGGCTCTTTAGCGAATAACGCTTTTAATGACTCAAACGCCTTTTGGCAACTCATGGTCCACTCTAGCCATTGGCTTGGGCGAGGCCTCCCCGTAAGGTGCTTCGTCCGCAACAGTTCCGTAAGAGGATGCACCACGGTGGCAAATGATGGAATGAACTGGCGGTAAAAGTTCGCGAATCCGAGAAAACTTTGCAGCTGACGTCTAGTCTGGGGCGCTTGCCACTCTTGGATTGCTTGCACCTTGCTCGGATCCATTTCCACCCCACTCCCTGAGATACGATAGCCTAGATAATCCAGTCGCTCCCGGTGGAACTCGCACTTAGATAATTTCACATAAAGCTGGGCCTCTAGCAATTTCTGCAGCACCTGCCTCACCAGACTGACATGCTCCTCCCTCGTTGTGGTGTATATTAGAATATCATCTAGGTACACAAGTACCCCGCGGTATAGGTGTTCATGCAGCACCTGGTTGATTAACTGCATGAACACCGCAGGGGCCCCTTGTAACCCGAATGGCATGACGCGAAACTGGAAACTGCCCAACGGACAGTTGAACGCCGTTTTCCACTCGTCGCCAGCCTTGATCCGTACCCGATAGTACGCCTCCCGTAGGTCCAATTTGGTGAATATGCGGCCCGTCCCCAAATGTACCAACAAGTCCTTCATAAGGGGGAGGGGGTATACATGCTCGACGCATACGGCGTTCAACCCCCGAAAGTCGACACATAAGCGCAATGAACCATCTTTCTTTTCTTTAAAGAGCACGGGAGCCGCTATCCGGGACCTAGCAGGCTGGATGAACCCTCGTGCCAAATTTTGGTCAATGTATCTACGGAGTTCCTGCACTTCCGGCGAGGTCATAGCGTACATCCGGGGTTTCGGAAGCTTCACCCCCGGCAACAGCTCTATAGCGCAATCCGTTGACCGGTGAGGAGGCAGGTGATTACACTCCTCCTCGCTGAAAACAGTCGCTAAATCCCTGTATTCTTTGGGGTACGACACTTCCCCTGCCCCCTCCCGGAGTTGCGCCGTGATCTCTGGGACCTCAGGGACCTGACCGCCATTACCATCGGCCGCTGGTATTGGACCCATCCCAAGACGCACTTTACGGTACCCCCCTTCCCACCATATAGTTGGGGTCCATTTGTCCAACCAGGACAACCCCAATATGACAGTTTCCGTCATAACGGGCATCACTATGAACCGTAACACCTCCCAATGATCCCCCAGGTCCATGCGTACCCTTTCCGTCACATGGGTCGCGGGGACTCCTCCCAACAACGACCCATCCACCTGTTCGAACCGTATCGGTTGTGGCAATGGATATATCCAAAACCCACAATCCCCTGCTACCTTTCTACTCATCAGGCATCGCGTGCATCCGGTGTCAATCAGGGCCTGACATGCCTTCTGTGCGCCTGTCACCGGGCTCGTGAGGACTATAGGGAGGACGAATGGGCTAATGGGGTCACTCACCATTGGATCGGCTGCTCCGTCGTCAGAGCTGTCCTCCTCGTCCCCCGTCTGGTAGCGTGCCATGGCGGTAGACTCCGGCGTGGCCGGAGACCCTCTCCTCGACCCGAGGGGTGGCTGCTGAGCAACAGCCCTCGAGCTTTCCGTGGCTTTCTTTATGGGCGTGGCTCTACCAATTGTTGTGCCTTTACGGGGGCTGGGCGCTGGACAGTTGGCTGCTCGGTGGCCCGGCTGGTTGCAGCGGAAGCACCGGAAACTGGCTTCTCCTGACAACCCTGGTGGCTTTGGCGTTGCCCCCTGCTGGTCCTGGCTTCCCTCACGGGGCCTATCTCCTGGACGCCGCGGCCGCAGGACGTCCCCGGGCCCCCGATATACCTCTTTAAGGCCTGTCTCAAGTTCGACCACCACCCTGAACCAGTCTCTCAATCTGTTGGGCACACCCCGGTATACGCAGGCTTGCCGTAGGTCAGTGTCTAAGCCTGCCCTAAATTGATGTACCAACATCCGCTCCGGCCATGAAGACTGCAAACGGCCGGCTAACTTCCGGAACTCCCGCACGTACTCGATGGCCGGGCGGTTCCCTTGCTGGAGTGCTAGCAGGTCTGCCTCGGCCCTCTGTGCCCGGGTAGGATCCTCAAACCGCCCATGCAGGGCGTCCAAAAACAGGCCCGCACTCCCCAGCTCCTGGGCATGGTCACTGTACAAGTCGGCCGCCCACGCGGCCGCCTCTCCGCGCAAGGCGGCGGTAATAGCACCGACCATAGCCCATTGGGAGACATATAGTTGTGCAAATTGGTCCAAGTGGCTTATGGCCTGTCCCAGGAACATTGCCAGATGGTCGGGGTTACCATCAAACGTGACGGGAATAGGGGGAACCCCCCACGGATATCCTGGCCCCCACAGCCCCTGGGGTTGGCCTGGCATGATGTTAGGACATCCGGCCGTAAAGCTCTGTTTCTCCACACTCCCTGTCCTCGCCGGACCTCTCGCCACATTCCTTGGCCCGCCCGGCTGGGTTGGATGCGACTGACCCGGCGGTCCATCCGAAGGGAGACCCATGACGCCAGGGCCACCTGTGGGCTTAGGCAACCGCAGCCGCGGACTACTGAGGCGAAACCTAGACGAGGGGGTGCGCCCTGAAGCATCCCCTTCCGCCTGCCACATATTGGTAGCGCCCTGGTAGCTTGCCTCGCCAAACCGATGATGCAAGATCTCCATGGTGTCCTGGCCCGGAGCCGTCGAATAGCTCCAGTCCTCGTCGTCCTCCATGGTGGCACGCCTCTCTCTCCACCCCGAATGACCGAGCTTGGGCTTGGGTGTTAGGAGCTGTTCGGTTTGCATTCCAGTCACCGCTGGGCTTTGCCACCACTCCTCCTGTGGCTTAGCAGCCCCTGTCTCCCCCACATCAAGTCCCGGAACTGCAGGCAGTAGCAGCTTTGGCCGTACCACTGGCTGGCCTGCTGCCGGCTCTGGCACTGGAACGCCGTCCGCCGCCCCGTCAGCCACCACCTCTCCCTCAACCAAGGCGGCCCCCTGCGTCCCCTCCGCCATACCTTAGCCGTTTACTGCACGTGGGAGCTGGACGCTGGAGAAAAGTTAGTGATGACTGCTGACTTTATATCAGTGTATCCGCCGTCGCCGGTAGAGCGGGAACAAAGAAGACCGGCACACACTGACATCCAACAAGCACTTTATTATGCAAGTAAGGCAAAGTCAGCAGTGGGAGTGGTCTCCTCCCAACGCAATATATCGACGTGCTCCACCCTGTGGACCCGGCCCCGATCCCAAACCAACATCCGGTCGATATGCATAAATGCTCCACCCTTTCCCTGTGCTCTCCCTTTCCCCGATGGAGCACTGCCCCCACACCCCGTCGCCCGAGCGTCCGGTCCGCGCGCCAGCTGCCCGCCGCTAAACTCGCCCTGCCGAACGTCCTGGCTGCTAGGGAACAACCCCCCGCTTTCCCACGCTGGGTCTGCCCACCGGAGTATGGCCCTCTGGTCCGCAGGTGGTCCGCCTGCTGGTATTCCGTTTGCAGGCAGCCGTCGCAATTCACAGACTTCCGGGTTCGTCGACAGCAGGCGGCCCTCGGGCGCTCCCGAGTTCGGTAACACCCCCGATGTTGTTGGTATCAATCGTATATCCTGTGAAAACGGCCGTGCGGTGGAGGCTTGCCCGGTGCGGCCATGGGGTGTGGCGGTACACTGCGCAGCTGCCAGCCGGGCTGGTGGGTTGGTATCTGTGCTCCCCCGTCCCCATTCATATGGCAAGGCTTTGGGGGCTTGACATAAATATTCATTTCTGTGTTGGTCATTTCCCAATCATGAGCAGATATTCTATTGTGTTTTTGATGCTGCCAATTTCCATTTTCTTTATCAGGCACCGTGAATAACACACCTGTTCACTAACTGATTTCATGGCAGTCCCTTGTGTTTCTTATAGGATCCAGTCAGAGCTTTTGTCATTGAAATTAGATCCTTAAAAAAATAATAAAAGATCAACAAATTTACTATTTGCTTTCAAATATTCCTGATTATAAAGATAGGAAAGAAAGATAATTGATTCCAGAAGTATAATTTAAAAAGGAGTTGATTTACAATTGTACATATGTAGTAATATAGTATAGAAAAAAAAATACCCTAAAGGCCTATTTCAGGAAGGTATATGTCCTTCTTACATTTTAACAATGAAGGTATTTATTTTTGGTTTTTTTCCACACTAGATATGCAAAAGGAGATTTTTTAAAAAGCCAGTAAACATAAATATAAATAATATATATCAGACACAAGCAGACAACTGTTAGGGAGTGTAATAATGCAGCAAAAATAATAATTCAATGTTCACTTTATATGAGTAACAGAATCACAAAATCCTGAGTTTTCATTTTTATCATTAAGATGCCTCATCTACTTCAGGGGTGTCATCCTTGCAACATCACATGACATGCTGTGACGTATCGCAACTTTTTTTTCCATTGCCGGCTATGGGGTGGGCACTGTTTTGGCATGATGCATTCGGCCTGCAGGCCGGCAGTTTGACACACCTGATCTATTTGATTAGGGGTGAAATTATTATTACATTAATGTTAGATAATCCAAAGTTGTTATTATAATTCAGGGAAGGGCAATTTGTTGACATGGTTCTCATTACTTTGTTGAATAGCTTTTTTTTGTATCCAAAACTTTCTCTGACAGTATTACCAAGATTTAATGACAAATCATTGAAAATTGACAGTGTGATTTTTTTTTTTTACCATTTTTATGCAAAGACGTTGTAGGGTTGGAATTAACTTTATTAAGTTTCCATGAAACTACTACATTACTTTTAAGAAGTATGTGTCTGGGGGGAGAGAAGGACAACCTTAAGACATACTGATCCCACACACTTTGACCTCACCATTCCCATTCTGTTTAGTTGACCACTCACTATTTTCTTTAGTAGAATCATCTCTAAAACAACATCAGTCCGGTCAACATCAGCTTGTTAGCCTCTCCAATATAAACTAACAAAACTGAATGCTGCAAAGGTTTGTCCCTTTGTTTTCAGAATTCCTAGTGATATTCATCCATGTTCTGGCACAATACTTTTGTTTCAGTTCCACTTAGTCATGGTGACACCGCCAAAGTGTTTGATTATTAGGCATGGATGAGTTTGAAAATATAGCCATTGCTTTTAAATATGCCACCCTGCTTATTATAAGATCTCAGTTTGAACTTATATTAATTCTACAAAAAAAAGTATAGAAAGCAGATACTAGTAAAATATATATATTGTTATAGCGCAGTTATCTTTTTGAAATATTCTCTGATGTGACTGAACTTTATTTAAAAGGGGGTTTTCTTATCAAGGCAAGATCAGCTTAAAGATAAAGCACAATCAAAATGGATTATGGAGAACTCTATCAAACAGGAATTTCTGTATAACTGACTGATTAAGTGCCTCGGCCATTACATTCCAGTTGTTTCCTGTTATGAAAAAGGGTTGTTGTTTTTTCATTTAAGTTAGGAGCAAAAGCTGGCTCAATCTCCCTGGCAACAAAGAGTTAGATAGAGTTGGACCTGCTTAGTACTCAGATGGGAAACTATCCAGAAATCTCAAGGAACTAGGCTTGATTGGGGAACTGAGAAAATACAATTCTGAAATAAAGCAATGAAATATCCTTTCTTTATTTTACTAAAAAGTATATGATTGTTTCCATGAAAACCATAGGGGATCAAGCACAATTAGAAAGAGAATTTTTATTTTATTTTTAGTGAACTGTAATGATTTACTCTTCTAAATTTTAAATTTGTGCAGGAACATTAATGTATATTATACAAATCTGTTATGTATCTTTAGTTTTTTTCAAAAAGTTATTTTGTATATTTTTGACTTTTTTCAAATATACAAAATAACTTTGGCTTGAGCAGCTTATTAAATATTGATTTTCAATTTTGCACTGAACTTTGTATGACATATGCACATTAAAAAAGCTGTCTGTAAATCTTAAGATTTGTTTTTAGTATCTCAAAGGAGAAACAAATGTGGCATAAATAAGAGCAGGATGCACAAAAACGGAAGTTCCAAGAATCATTTTATCAAATCTTATTTCACATGGTTTAAGTTATTTAATATCTTCAGTGTTACATTCTGTTTATCTAATTATTTCTCTTTTAACAGTCTTAATTTTTTAAAAAATATAAGCAAAAATAGAATGCAATTTCTTGTTTTTTGAGCAGTATAAAAGTATGAAGAAAAGGAAAATAAGTATTAGTGATAGTAAAAAAAAATTGTCATTAAAAGTTTAGATTCTAAATGCAAGATGCATTTTATTGTCCACCCAACTGTTTCAACAGATTGCCTTCCTGAGTCTGCTTTTGGGGGAGAGAAGTATTATTTGGATATAAGTAGAATTAAGTAAAATTCTGGTTTAATGATTCATTAATTAAGGTAATGTTATTCTGTTAAATCAATCTGCATTTTGATAAAATGCCATGAACTGGTTGAACAGTTCCTAATAGAACCTTTAAAGTTAAAGGTTCTACTTTAAACAACTTCATCTTTATATAAAGATGAAGCTGTAAATGAAAAAAGAACAGAAGGTAAGAAATATCAAGTGGAGAAAGCATTTTTGACAGTAATTGTAAATATTAGATCATCTATTAGTCAGGCTATATAGTTTCCTTGAAACTGAAATTGTGCACATTTCATTTTTTCCATGTAATGAGAAGGTTGAACCACTAATTTGCAATTTTTTATGCATTTGTCTAGAAGTAAGCCACACATAGTTAAATGAGATTTAATTCTAGATATACAAATGATTTGTAAATAGAGTAAGGAAAATAAACATATAACTACATGAGACATGTATCAAGGCTATTAAAAATAAGTACACATGTTAAAAGATTTGACAGATATTATTGATGATGATAAATGATCCCTGGATGCTTTTATTCAAAAGGTAAAGAGAAAAAAAGGTAAAGGGAGGAATCACTTGTCAGATTCACATACATTAATCTAAATAAACATCTGAAAAAAATTGCTATATTGATCAATTCAGGCATTATATGAAGCATTACCTTGGATGTAAGGAACAATATAAAATCAAGACATTGAAAGATGAAAATACTGCCTGCAAAATGGCTTTTCAGGTCACTGATGAAAATACCTCAGAACCATAAATGTGACCTTGTCAGATTGTGTGAAACTGAATAAGCGTAACAACACATTATAGCCCTCGCCAGTTTCTATTTGCACATAAGAAAGAGGGAAGTATGAGTGCTAATGTGATCGTATTCTGAGAATAGTGCCATTAAAATACATGAGATTTTCTTTAGACAAATTTAATGATAAATCTAATTTTTAAGAAGGAACTGAAAATCCAATAATCATCTCAATGTCTATACATAGACAAGTGATAAACTAAGGAATAGTCTAAAACTACTCACAAATGAAGCAGATGAGATAATGCTATTACAAACTTCAGTGTAAAGGAACTTAGGTGAATTAGAAAGTATGTCAAATATAATGAAAGTTATCAGCTAATTCATACTTTATTCCATTTAAGGAAAATTAT
Organism: Crotalus tigris; assembly: GCF_016545835.1. NCBI lineage: Eukaryota > Metazoa > Chordata > Lepidosauria > Squamata > Viperidae > Crotalus > Crotalus tigris. Next base: position 248,241 of record NW_024096655.1, read on the forward strand.
AGAAGCCAACAATAATGCTTTGATTCAACTGATATCTGAAAGATACAAATTGTACTACTTTGTGTGGGTTTGGCTCACCATATTCAAATCCTCAAAGTCTTGCTTGTACAAAAGCAATGTGGAGTCTAAAATTAAGCGATAATGTTCAGAATCAAATACACATATTAAAGTTTGGGGCAAACTGACAAGGGGTGACAGAAATAAGAATACTAACCAGTGAGCTAAGGATCTCATTGCATAGGTTATAAGTAGAAGAAATATAAAATGTCAGGCCCCTCAGATCCTTATTGGGACACTGTCATTCTGTTGGGAGAGGCGGAATCTTTGACCTTTCTGTGATGTGTTTCTTTCGCTTTGTTCTTCTGCTGCTTTGATGTATATCTTTGGGTGTGAAAGGGGGGAGGGATGGGCAGGGGCCATCTGTCTTATCTCTACTCCAGTGAGGAGAGGATGCAATGCCTGGGAACAGTGCTTTGTTGTTCTCTCAGCCTCCAGTTCCCATAACAACTTTGTTCTTTTGGATTGGCTGGAAATGGACTGGGCATTTGGGCATTTGGGAGGGGTTTTGAAGAGAGGGGTTTAAGGTAACATTTTCATGTAGAAATATTCAGATCTTGCCTTGTCTCTCTGCTTTCACTATCTTTCAATAAAAGTTCCTTTTGAGACAATGCCAGTTTCAAGAGTTCTGCTTTCTTGGGAGAACTAGCTGAAGCAGGACCTTACAATATAATATATATTTTATAAAATATAAAATAGTGCTAATTGGATCTTCAGAAAGTGTAATAGTATATGTGAAAGACCTTATGAGACACTGTCTAAGAAACAGGTAGAATAACAGCATAGTCTGCAACTGGATAGTAGGCAGGAAATAGGCTCAGAAGAGACCCTTCCTAAATTTTTGGGCTGTAGAGGAGATAAGGGGGGAAATGATTCTTTCAGATTTGCAAGATTTTGATAATATAACTTTACAATATAGAATGTTGAACACAATCAAGAAATTGGCAAAGAAGCCAACAGCAAACAGCCCGACCAAAGAATCTCTAAGACCTCCCCCAGCAACACTGAAAGAGCAAGCCACTAGAAAATAAACTGACAGTTTGGGTATGAAATGTCTGTAAGAAGACAAGCAAGCTCTGAGAGCACCAAGGAGCCCTCTTTTCAACCCTGAGCTACAAGTATGTGTTTATCTGTTCTCTAGAAAGCATCTCTTTGCCCTGTCTGCCAAAACCTTTCCCTCGTACCATTACAGAAAGCTACTGTAAATAGAAATAGAAATTAAGGGATACAATACAAAATATCTTGGGGTTTGAAAATAAAGAAAATCAGATATAAAGTTTAAGTAAAACATGCTATTCCTAAGAGATAAAGGGGAGAAAACAGATTTCATCCTGAGCCCTTTGGCCGGATGTATTCTCACATCCTGCATCCTGAGGGGAGAGAAGCAGCTTGATGTACCAAGGAGTCAGACTTTTGAATTGGCAGCTTGGCCCAGATAAAGAGAATGCCCAAATGTCTCACAATTTAGGACATCACCAGTGCATTGTCTGGATCCAATTAAAATTTGTAGAGATGAAAGAAAGAGGAGCAGGCTCCATACAGATACGCCAGGTGTAACCAGAAGAATGGATCAAAGAAGGAGAGAGAGAGAGAGAGAGAGAGAGAGAGAGGCAGGCAGGCAGGCAGGCAGGCAGGCAGGCAGGCAGGCAGGCAGGCAGATAGATAAATAAAAACTGCTAAAGGACACTTTTTCAAAAATAGCTGCTGCTTTGGGCATTTGGCAAGGGAAAGAAAGAGTTGGTTTGGTTTGGTTTGGTTAAATATATTTTTGAAATATACTACCATCCTGTTAGAAGATTGCTTAATATGCTAGTATGAATCTCTGGGCAAGTCTCTTTGCAGGTTACAAAGAAATATATTTCCTAAAAAATATTATTTCTGTATTATTTTTTATTTTTATATTATTTTATATACCATTGGATGCGGAAGGGGAAAATAATCTTAAAATCCTGACTGAAGACATGGTACCAGTTTTGTTTAAAATAAATAAATAAAGTTTCTGAAAGGAGCATGCTTGAGAGATGTCTAGGGAGCCAGCTGCACAAACCAGAATAGTTTGTGTTAAAACAGGAACTACACAAAGCAAGAGAAAATTTCCAGTGTTCCAAATCATCCCTTCTAAATTTCATTCTAAATGTGCTGTTCCAGTCAAGCACAGTTTCAAGCTCTTGTATGCTGCTCATAGCTCAAAGGAAAAAGAAAATAAAAACCAGTGGCTTTTTTTGTTATATTCATGGTTTCTTTCTATTCCCTTGCTTTCAAAACTGACTTGTAACTGTTAAGCGTGTTTTTGACAGATTATTCCCAAACTATCATGCTGGTACGAGTCCAAATGACCTATTTTCTCAATGTACATATAGATTTACCTCAAAGGATGTAAAGAATGAACTACTTTTTTAAAAACAAGGACCTTAATAAAGCAAAGGGAATACAGGTGGGTATGAAACTCTCCCCTAACACACAATGTATGCAAGATGGATAACAATAGAAACAGTTCACAAGAAAAATATCTGGCTGAAAAAAATGCTAATTGGCTAAACCTTTGACTATTTTCTATCCAATAGTAAAAGCAAAACTGGAAAAAAAAAACAATTTTATTTTCCAATTGCGATATCTTAAATAATAATAAGAAAACCTCAGCAAGAGACAAATGCCCAGATGATTCCATAGCAAGTCAGAGACAGGTAAAGTTGGGGGTGGGAGAGCAATCTAAGCCCAAATTCCCCACTGAAGGCTAATAGTTGAATAGGTCACAACAGGTATAACAGATGACAAAAGAGAGTTCTAAATAAATGCCATTTAATTTTTAAAATTGTGGCCATCAGAAAACATTTCCTGCCTCACCAATATTTTCTTCACAAAAGTAATACTTGACAAGCTTTAATATTCCTAGCTTGTTCAGATAGTTACAGTTAGAGAGTAGTTAGAGGGACAAGAGAAGAAAAGCCCTGGCTGTGTTGTGTACAATTTTGGACTCAAATACATTTATTTTGAAATAAGATTTTGTGGAATACATTCCATTTTATGGAATGCATGAAGTGATTTATTACAAACAGTAGGTATTAATGCAGTATATACTGAGTAGATTGAATAGGTATTAGTTCACAGAATATCTTGGGTATTTGCTTCTGCTGATTTTTAACATAAGCTCAAAATGCCAAGTAACACACAAGCTATTGTGAATTTGCCACATTCCCCTGCCTCACCCTTTCATCTGTTTTTTCCTTTCTTCTTTCTGACTTTCTATTTTTTATTGTTTTTAGTTAGTGTGGTTTTTATATTTTTAATTGTAATGCTTAATGCATTTATTATTAAAAAAAGAATTATACCAGGTAAAAATGAGGATAGGAAACAATCTGAAAATTGTTCTGGGATTTGAATCTTTTTTTTTTTTTAGCTTATCCATGAATTAAAAAAAATAAGTAAAGGTAAATTTGGCAGATCTTTCTTCAGATGTCACATTGAAATAAACAAAATCATCAAAAGACTTTTGAATGAAAATTTGCAGACAGTATAAGGTACTAGGTATAAATGTGATGAATGTACTATATTTTATTTTAGCATACCTTTTGGATGATTAATAGGAAAATAATCTGAATGTTGCATCACTCCTAAAACTTAATAAATTTCATTCCAAATATTAACAAAACATTGTAGCCAACATTGTACTCAAGTTCATTCATTATATTGAGATTTATAATCAATGTATCATTTGCAAGAGAAAATAAAATATATTTTATTTCAATATTCCTATTATTGTTACCATATCATTATCATGATTATTATATTTCTGAAAAAAACTTAGAGGTAATTCACATTAAATATATATTCAGAAGTTTAATAAACAACTTTAAAAAGGCACCCTATCAAATGCTCACAATCTAACCAGGCAGATTTATATCTTTAAGAGTTTATTTAACATTAAGACCAAATATTTTATCAAAACAATTATACAGGGCATATTGACTCCCAAGGATACATTTGAAAGAAAGGACATCAAATTTCATTGTTGGAAATATATATAAAAATGAGATGAATGTTCATATTATCATCTGGAATCTTTCTGGAATAGCACTTTATTGTATATAAGTAGATTTCTAGACTTTCTAGATGCAATCCACTCTATCAGTTTTTCCACTCACAATTCATTTTCATTTCCTTTCTTCTTAATATTCAAGTCATCTTTCCTACTTTAAATTTCTTACTCCATTTTTTAAGGTTACTTCATTTAGCTAATAATTTCCTTACCTCTTGCAAGCCATTTCATCTACCCTTGTTCTCTTTGGATCAGCCTGCTTACATAAAGGAGATTTCTTAGGTCTCTTTCTTGCCTTTGATTAATATACCCAAGTCCTGAGACCTTGGAACAAAATTCAGAGAAGAGCAACTAAAATGATCAAAACCCTGGAGACTAAAACATATGAAGAATGGCTGCAGGACTTGGGTTTGGCTTGTCTATAGAAAAGAAGAAACAGGGGTGACAGTATTCCAGTATTTGAGGGCTACCACAAAGAAGAGGGTGTCAAACTATTCTTCAAAGCACGAGAGGGCAAGACAAGAAACAATGGTTGGAAACTGACCAAAGAAAAAAGCAACCTGGATTGAGGAGAAACTTCCTAACAATAAGGACAATTAACCAGTGGAACAGCTTGCCTTCAGAAATTGTAGGTGCTCCATCCCTGGAGTTTTTGAAGAAGAGACTAGACAATCACTTGTCTGAAATGATATAGGTTCTCCTGCTCAAGCATGGGGTGGACTAGAATACCTGCAAAGTCTATTCTACTCTACTCTACTCTACTCTACTCTACTCTACTCTACTCTACTCTACTCTACTCTACTCTACTCTACTCTACTCTACTCTATTCTATTCTATTCTATTCTACATTCCTTGCACCTAGGATTGCATTTCTGTGTTATTTTGCACCCACACACTTTATTTACCCACAACACTCCTCTCCAGGATGACTTCCCCTTTTGATTCCCTTAAGGAATTCCATTTGCCAACTAAACTATTATTTAGCCTGTTTCCAATTACCTTGCTTTTCCTTCCCCTTCCTCTTTGCTTTTATATCCTTTCTTCTTCCTATATTGCAACCTTGGGCACACAGATTCTTAGTATATAAGTTATTTATTTTCTCCTTATAGAAAATGTTACTAGTTTTCAGCAGCTTCACTCATTTCCCCAACTTTATTGCAACCATATAAATCACAGATGCACAGTAATTTTTCCTTCTTTTCATGAATAAAATATTGCTATAACAATAATTTAAATCCAGTCTGTGCTTCCAACAACTACAGTAAATTTGTGGACAACCTTATGGAGTACCCAAAAAGTAGTTGATGGCTGAGTATGCTGAGAAAAATGTATGCTATAATAGGCTTAGCAATAAGGTAATCAGAGCAGTTGCTAGGTGCTATAATGGAAAGCTCCAACTAAGCGACAGACCTGAAATTATCAAATGCAATAAACATACAGCAATGCTCATTGAGGTTATCCTAATATCAGTAAAGCAAAAGTAATAGAAACTGTATTAGAATGTGCTCCACTGTCACTTGTTCAAACAATTTATTTTCTTCTGGATTTGAGACAGGACTGTCTTCAATTTGTTGTTGTTAATTGCGAAGTCGTGTCCGACCCATCGCGACCCCATGGACAACGCTCCTCCAGGTCTTCCTGTCCTCTACCATCTTCTGGAGTCCATTTAAATTCACACCTACTGCTTCAGTGACTCCATCCAGCCATCTCATTTTCTGTCGTCCCCTTCTTCTATTGCCCTCAATCTTTCCCAGCATTAGGCTCTTCTCCAGTGAATCCTTCCTTCTCATTAGGTGGCCAAAGTACTTGAGTTTCAACTTCAGGATCTGGCCTTCTAAAGAGCAGTCGGGGTTGATCTCTTCTAGGACTGACCGGTTTGAACGCCTTGCAGTCCAAGGGACTCGCAGGAGTCTTCTCCAGCACCATAGTTCAAAGGCCTCAATTCTTTTGCGCTCAGCCTTTCTTATGGTCCAACTTTCACAGCCATACATTGCAACTGGGAAAACCATGGCCTGGACTATACGCACTTTTGTTGGCAGGGTGATGTCTCTGCTTTTTAGTATGCTGTCTAGATTTGCCATAGCTTTCCTCCCCAGGAGCAAGCGTCTTTTAATTTCTTGGCTGCAGTCCCCATCTGAGGTGATCTTGGAGCCCAGAAAAATAAAATCTGTCACTACCTCCATTTCTTCCCCATCTATTTGCCAGGAATTGAGAGGGCCGGATGCCATGATTTTGGTTTTCTTAATGTTGAGTTTCAAGCCAACTTTTGCACTCTCCTTCTTCACCCGCATCAAGAGGCTCTTTAGTTCCTCTTCACTTTCTGCCATTAGAGTGGTATCATCTGCATATCTTAGGTTGTTGATATTTCTCCCGGCAATCTTAATTCCAACTTTTGATTCATCTAGCCCTGCCTTTCTCATGATGTGCTCTGCATATAAGTTAAATAGGCAGGGCGACAGTATACAGCCTTGCCGGACTCCTTTTCCAATTTTGAACCAATCAGTGGTTCCGTGTCCAGTTCTCACTGTTGCTTCTTGACCCGCATATAGGTTTCTCAAGAGACAAATGAGATGGTCTGGTACTCCCATCTCTTTAAGAACTTGCCACAATTTGTTGTGATCCACACAATCAAAGGCTTTTGCATAGTCAATGAAGCAGAAGTAGATGTTTTTCTGGAACTCCCTAGCTTTCTCCATGATCCAGCGTATGTTGGCAATTTGATCTCTAGTTCCTCTGCCTCTTCGAAATCCTGCCTGTACTTCTGGTAGTTCTCGATCCACATACTGCTGGAGTCTAGCTTGTAGGATTTTAAGCATAACTTTACTAGCATGTGAAATGAGTGCAATGGTGCGATAGTTTGAACATTCTTTGGCATTTCCTTTCTTTGGAATTGGAATGTAAACTGACCTTTTCCAATCCTGTGGCCACTGTTGAGTTTTCCAAATTTGCTGGCAAATTGAGTGTAGCACTTTTACTGCATCGTCTTTTAAGATTTTGAATAGCTCAGCTGGAATACTGTCACCTCCACTAGCTTTGTTGTTGCTCAGATTTTCTAAGGCCCATTTCACTTCACATTCTAGGATGTCTGGTTCGAGGTCAATGACCATCTCATTGTGGTTATCTGGGATGTTAAGCTCATTCTTGTATAGTTCTTCTGTGTAGTTTTGCCATCTCTTCTTAATCTCTTCTGCCTCTGTTAGGTCTCTGCCATTTTGGTCCTTTATCATGCCCATCTTTGCATGAAACGTTCCCTTCATATCTCCAATTTTCTTGAAGAGATCTCTGGTCCTCCCTGTTCTGTTGTTTTCTTCTATTTCTTTGCACTGTTCATTTAAGAAGGCATTCTTATCTCTTCTAGCTACTCTCTGGAATTCTGCATTCAATTGGGTGTATCTTTCTCTTTCTCCTTTGCCTTTCGCTTCCCTTCTTTCCTCAGCTATTTGCAAAGCTTCCTCAGACAGCCATTTTGCTTTCTTGCATTTCTTTTTCTTTGGGATGGTTTTAGTTGCTACCTCTTGTACAATGTTGCGAACTTCCATCCATAGTTCTTCAGGCATTCTGTCTATCAGATCCAGTTCCTTAAATCTATTTGTCACCTCTACTGTATATTCATCAGGAATATGATTTAGTTCATACCTGAGTGGCCTAGTGCTTTTCCCTACTTTTTTCAATTTAAGCCTAAATTTTGCAACGAGAAGCTCATGATCTGAGCCACAGTCAGCTCCTGGTCTTGTTTTTACTGACTGTATAGAGCTTCTCCATCTTTGGCTGCAGAGTACATAGTCAATCTGATTTCTATGTTGACCGTCTGGTGATGTCCATGTGTAGAGCCGTCTCTTGGGTTGTTGGAAAAGAGTGTTTGTTATGACCATCGTATTCTCTTGACAAAATTCTATTAGCCTGTGCCCTGCTTCATTTTGTTCTCCAAGGCCAAACTTGCCTGTTATTCCGGTTATCTTTTGGCTTCCTACCTTAGCATTCCAATCCCCCATGATGATAAGGACATCATTTTTTGGTGTTAATTCTATAAGGTGCTGTAGGGCTTCATAGAACCGGTCAATTTCATCCTCTTCAGCACCAGTGGTTGGGGCATAGATTTGAACTACTGTGATATTGAATGGTTTGCCTTGGATTCGAATTGAGATCATTTTGTCATTTTGGGGATTGTATCCCAGTATTGCTTTTCCTATTCTTTTATTGACTATGAAGGCTACTCCATTTCTTCTGAGGGATTCTTGCCCACAGTAGTATACCTGATGGTCATCTGAGTTAAATTCACCCATTCCTGTCCATTTTAGTTCGCTGATTCCTAAGATGTCGATGTTCATTCTTGTCATCTCTTTTTTGACTACGTCTAGCTTGCCTTGATTCATGGATCTTACATTCCAGGTTCCTATGGAGAAAAAATCTTTACAGCATCGGACTTTCCTTTCACCACCAGATATATCCACAGCTGAGCGTCCTTTCGGCTTTGGCCCAGTCGCTTCATTCTTTCTGGCGCTACTAGTACTAGCCCTCTGCTCTTCCCCAGTAGCATATTGGACACCTTCCGACCTGAGGGGCTCATCTTCCAGCGTCATATCTTTTTTCCTTTTAGTACTGTCCATGGGGTTTTCATGGCAAAGATACTGGAGTGGTTTGCCATTTCCTTCTCCAGTGGATCACATTTTGTCAGAACTCTCTGCTATAACCTGTCCGTCTTGGGTGGCCCTGCACGGCATAGCTTATAGCTTCATTGAGTTACGCAAGCCCCTTCGCCACGACAAGGCAGTAATCCATAAAGGGGCTGTCTTCAATAACATCTTGTTAATTAACACTAGTCCATAAATTATTGAGAGTATAAATTTAATAAATAAGATGGATAATAAAGAGGGTAAGAGAATACTAGAGGTATATTTTGTTGTATAGTCTTTGACTATAAAACATATCAGAATTATGAAATCTATTAAGATTAATGGCTATATCAGAACATACTAAAGAATTTTTTCATTGAAAATAAAGTACTAAATTTGAAAAAGCAAGGTAAGCTGGAAAAGGGAAGAAAGTGAGTCAATACAGAATGTCCCTATATTATTTAATCTTATACAGCCTAAATGCTGCAATCAAACTGCAGATTAAAACACTAAAATTTAGAATTATGCAGGGAAAACCACTTTATCAGATGAAAGTAAAGGAAAATTAGAAGAACTCATTATGGAAGGAAAAAAAATAGAAAGTGAAGAATACAGGTAAATGTTGAACATTAACAGGACAAAGGAAATGCAGGCCAATATGTTTACTGAATTTAAACTTAATAGCAAAGAAGTGAAAACAATTTGCTTTTTGGGCTTATCAGTAGATAAAAATGAACTGAAGAACTAAAAAGGAGATTGCTAGGACAAAAGCAATGACAATAAGCTCATATCATGAATGATAAGGACATTTCAAGGATAAGAAAAAAATCATCATTGGTCTTTCTAATAGTAAAATATGACTGTGGAAGCAGAAACCTAAGAAGGAGTAAAAGAAAGGAGAAAGCTGCTTTACTGATTACTAAAAATAAATCCCCAATGGTCTAAAAAAAATATAAATCAATCAATTCTGGAACAAATAGATTAGTCCTTTGAAGTGATGATCAGCAAGTAGAAATCCACATGCTTTGGGCATGTGATATCAATGGATAAAGCAGTATAAAAGAATCATTATGCCTGAAAATTCGGGGAAGTAAAAGAAAAAGAAAATGGCAGATAATGTGCATGGACAAGGTCAAAGAAAATTACAAAAATGTATTTGGAAGAGCTGCAAATTATTGGTAGAGACACATTAAGATGAAAAGGAGGTGTCTGTGCCCAAGCTGATGACACTTAGCAAACACAGCTAAAAATGTTACAAGTAGTCTTTTTCATGTACTGTCTAATCTCTATGTGAGGTTTGGCTTTAAATCAGTGGTTCTCAACCTTTCTAATGCCGCGACCCCATAATACAGTTCCCCATGTTGTGGTGACCCCCAATCACTTATACATCACCGGTTGCCAGGGCCGTGTCCAAAGAAAAGGGGGAAAAAATGGCGGACAGCCTTGTTTGGCAACCCCCGTGAAATGGTCGTTCGACCCCAAATGGGGTCCCGACCCACAGGTTGAGAACCACTGCTTTAAATGGATGCTTGGCCAAACCATTTGTGTCACAACGGAACTAACATTCTAAAACATTTTATCTTTGATAGACAGTAACCAAAAACTTATAGAGAGATGGTCATATTCTTGCCTGGAATTTAGCATTTTGGCCTGGTCTTACAAAGCATTTTTTCCATATCATTTAAATAAACCAGCATTATTTAAATGAATATAAATAAGTTTTTTTCTAGTATTTTTAAAGATTGGACTTGAATAAATGTCAACATTTATTCAAACAACATTTGTTTTGTTTTAATATACTGAATTTTGTTGAGAACTTTCAAGTTGGCCTTTTTTACTACATAGTTCCTGCTATATAAGCTGTAAAGACAAATGTTTTTATATTACAGATCCTTTGTTTTTACAATTGTTATGTTTGATGGTTTTCTGTCTTAAGGGTAACTGTTAATATAATAAAATTGAATTATTTTGAAATGAAGGTTAGGGTAAGAAATTTTGGCTGGCATTCTAAGTGACAGCAGCTACATTTTATGAGTCAGTATAGAACTAGGGAGACACAAACTATGGAAAGTATTTTTAATTTATTTTGAGCCACTGTTGCAGTGAGATAATATTTCATTTTTTAAAAATAAGGAAAATGTATAGTCTCACGAAGAATATATATTCATGGCTTGTTCGTAAATACAATGGAATTAAGAAATAGCTTGTGTTAAGGAGTAAAAAAATGTAAAAGAAAGAAAGAAAAGTCATGCACCCTATTTCTTTGCTAATAATCTCTGAAAATAACTTGGATAATTAACCTTAATATAAGCAGAACAACTCTTGTAAAGATATTGCAGCAATTCATGTTACATGATTTGCTACCCTATTAGCCAAGCTGGATTTGCATCCTATGCTTGATGATATCCTGGCAAAGGATATGACTCTACGAATATACAAACATACCTTTCCACTGGCACATTACCAATTACCATTTGTTACGAAACAGTAGCAGGTGTTGTATAATATTAGTCCAGTGTCTTTCTGTAATTTTTTTTTCCATATAAAAGGAACCTAGAAAATCCAACCAACCTCTAACAGGTTTTTCCCCCAATCAGAAAAGAGATTAATCAAACCAGACAGTTTGTCTTAATACCTAATTTAGGTTTCACTTTATCAATCACTGTTTTCCCTAATAAATATATTTTTATACTCTGGCAGTCCCTCATTTTATGATCATTTTCTCTGTTTTTCTATGATTCTTACTATTAATCTAAGACAGCAACTGCAGGATCATGGTATTTTTTCCAAAAGCAATGGTTCAAAACTGCATAGAATTTAATTTTTTGGTGTAAATTATTATGTGCCTACTTTTTCTTAATCACAACATTACTACCTCCACTACGCAAGTAAGAAGAGTAGAAGAGAAAGGTCCACCTGTAAATAGGATTCCATGTACCTGTAAGCAACAATAAGGGAATAATTAGGAACTTCTTGAACACTTTTGTAAAGGGAATTGAAGTCAAAGGCAAAAAAAAATCATTTAATAAATTGAGTTTTTATAAATCTTCAAAATCTTCATAAATATTCTTGATGAAGGGATAGAAGGAGAGTTCATCAGATTTGTAGATGGTACAAAGTTGGGGGGCATTGTTAATAGTAAGGAAAATAGACTTAAAATTCAGAAAGAACTTGACAGGCTTGGGCATCGGGCCCTATTTTATAAGATGCAGTTTAGAAAAATAGGGTCCTACACATAGTGAAGAAAAACCAGATGCACAGATACAGGATGGGCAGAACGTGACTCCTTGCCTGTGTGAAGTATCTTTGGTAGTCCTGGTGACTAATCCTTAAGTATGATTCAGGGATGTGTTGCAACTGCTAAAAAAGCCAGTAAAATCCTAAGATGGATAGTATCAATATCACGGGAAGTGATAGTATTCTCTATACTGCACTAGTGAGGCCACATTTAGAATACTGTGTCCAGTTTTGATCCCACAATACAAAAAAAAAAAAAGATGCTGAGGCCCTAGAAAGAATATAAAGAAAAGCAACAAGCATGATAAGGGGGCTGAAACCTAAATCATATGATTAATGACTAAGGAAACTTGGTATGTTTAGCCTAATGAAGAGAAGGCTTAGGGAAAACAAGATAGCAGTCTTCCAATACTTGAAGGACTGTCACAAGGAAGAGGTCAACAATTTATTCTCATAGCACCAAGAAGCAATGAGGGGAAGCTCATCAGAGAATTTCCAACCTGGAAATAAGGAAATTTCCTGACAGTGAGAATGATTAATGAATAGAACAGCTTGCCTGCTGGAATTGTGGATGTTAGAGGTTTTCAAGAAAAGTTTGGACAACCATTTATCCAGAATAATCTGTCACTGCACTTTTCAAATGTTATCATAATTTCTTGCTATTGTCTAGCACTTCATAAAAGCCTTTGGGGAGGTCGAGGTAAGATAAGGGTTAGATAAATCCTGAATATTCTGATTATTTAGTCAATCACCGATTATAAAGCTAAAGAACCTCCTTAACCCAGGAATAAAAAGCAAAAAGCAAATGTTCTCTCTCTCTCTCTCTCTCTCTCTCTCTCTCTCTCTCTCTCTCTCTCTCTCTCTCTCTCTCTCTTTCTCTCCCTCCCTCCCTCCTTCCCAGTGTTTACTTTCCTCTCCTCTCCCCCAGCTTCAGGCTTAGCCTTAGCCTCAGCCTTTACTTCACCTTCACCCTCTGTGAATTAGACAACTGCATAACAAGAGAGTTCAAAGTCTTGAAACTAATTAGTTTGCTCCTAATGTAATGCATGTAAGTGAAAGCATAATTGAAAAGACTTGGCTTTTGTGCAGCCTATATGGGGAGAATTTCTCAAGGAAGTCCTGGATCCTCTGCTTCTTCTCAAGGAATGCTTACTATAATGAGGAATGCAATATGGCATCAATATGGAGCTAGTCCCCACCCCCTTTTCAACCATTTTGAATGATTACAGGTCCGTATGCAATGTGATTTGACACAATAATCAAATCACAAATTCAGAGTCTTCAATCTCATTTATCTGCCTGCTGCAATGTGACTGTATCAATCTGTACAATCACTATACAGCCAAGGGAAACAAAAAATCTACTTCTTTGCTGCCGTTTATAGGTGGATGGGTAATATAAGCCTAGTGAATTTACAAGGAGTTATTCAATTTTATTACATCAGATAGTATACTTTTTCCTAAGGCCAACAATATGACTTTACAGTCTCCTACTCATTATTTGCAGTCTACAGTATCATTAGTTATGCAATTTGGCATGTCTCCACATATTATTTCTGCAGATTTAGCACCTGCTTACATTTTTTTTTTAGTAAAGAGAATATCATTAAGTGAAACCAAAATAAGTTCTGCAAGAAGAGCAATGGAATAGCTTAGATAGAAAAACAGATGTTTAGACTATACACATTTTAGTCATGCTGGCAAAATATTTTTCTTGCAACATTTTTATCATTGATTAGAATGGGAAAGAAGAGGAAAATAATAAGCTTTGGACACATTCTCTGTATTCTAGATTCTTGTCTAAATTTTATAAAACTAGTTATTCTACTTTAAACAGGGATGCAAACTTCACAGAATCATGGATTTGCAAGGAACTGTTTACTGCTCAGTTCAGGAATCTAAATTAAAATTCTTGACAACTTTTTTTTTCATTCTGGGTATAAATCAAACAAAAGGGAGCCTACATCTTTATTTGTAATTGCTTCACTCTCAAACTGATCCTATTGTTAGAAAATGTTATTATATTCAACTGGGATATATCTTTCAATAATATAAGAACATTATTCTGTAACTTTATCCATATTAGTGATTTATACAGTCATCTATACATTGCTATGTGGATGTATAACTAATTCAGTCTTTATATTTTCATAGCAATGACTGCAACCGGAATAGCCCTTGTAAGATACTATATTAAATGGTGATGCAACCATCATAATGTTATGAGGTAAATCTAACTTGTAGGGGGTTATCTCTTGATGTCTGTCAGAATATATACATTACAATCTTGACATCATGAATCCCTGATTACCTTTATGGCATTTTTAAAAATTCTGTTCCAATCTTCAAAACTGTTGATCCTCACAAAATAGAATCAAATTATTACTTCCCAGGATTCTAAAACTGTTTCTATTGCTTCAGCCTAAAGTTATATTCTACCTTACTTGTATCCATATCACACTCATATTACTATCATGTTTGGCATCTAATCTATTGTCATTCTCATATTCACATCACATATAAAATGAGATATTCTCTACCCTACCCTGGTTCTTTAATTCATATTCCTTAAATTAAGAATTTTTATTTTTATCTTTTATTTTTATTCTTTTATTTTTAAAAAAAAATAGTGACAAAAAAGAAATTAAAAAAGAAACAACAATATGTGAGGATAAAGATACATACGTTGACAAACAGAGAGAGAGAGAGAGAGAAATGTAAAAAAATCAACTATCAAAGGAAACTATACCATTTTTACAATAAATAATTATAGTTGTATATACACTTATCTAATTTGATTATTATTTAAGATCATACATATTTGTTACATATTTATTACAAATACATGTAATACATGCTTTCTTTTTCTCAATCTACTCTATTTTATATAAATGAATCTCATATTTCATTATATTTGTCTGTACAAAGTTACATCTATAGCCAATTTCTAAAGGCCTCATAGACAGCAAATGCAATCAATCCACTCAGTGAAGGGGGCCATATATTTATAATTCTTTTTTTTTAGAAAAGTTTTTATTTTTCAATTATCAATTACATAAACAAAAAAGAAGAAATTTCACATTTGACAAAGTAAAATAAATACACCTAGATGTCGCTTGCCCACCCCCCCCCAAACTGCATCCGCCCTCTCTTACACTCTCCCTTACTTCCCTCCTCCTTCTCCCTCCCCCCACCTCTCTCTCCCCTCCCCCTCTCCTCTCACCATCCTACTTCCTCCCTAACCTTTCTCCTCCTCTCTCATCCCTCTTCGGATACAGTACCCGGGAAATGCCCAAGCAACATCTCTCTCATAAGTTATCCCTTACTATCTTACTTTAATCCTATTGTCTAACCTACTTACCCCCCCACCCCAACCCCCCTCCCTCCCACTCCCAAAGATCCACCCACCCCCAGCCTCCCCTCCCCCCACTTCCCAGAGCTTGGCACAGGGTTTTCAAACATATTAAACAAAATCTACTTAGCTTTAACTAATGCAAACTAAATCTAACTAAACCTATCCAACTATACAAATAACAAAATCAGTAAGTTACTTTAACTCAGATACAAAACAAATTTAAACAAATTAAAGAAAATCAACTATCAAAATCAAATAAACAATTCCAAATTTAAAACAAAAATTATTCATGATCAAGACAATACTTTTAATCATATCTACTCTAATCATAATTTACCCATTAAATCCCATATTTATTTTAACTTTAACTAATACAAACTAAATCTCAATAAGTACTTTAACTCAGATACAAAACAATTTTTTTTTAAAAAAACAAATTTAAACAAATTAAAGAAAATCAACTATAAAAATCAAATAAACAATTCCAAATTTAAAACAAAACTTATTCATAATGCAAACAATACTTTTAATCATATCTGCTCTAATCATAATTTACCCATTAAATCCCATATTTATTCTTCATATAATTTATCCACCTTCTCCACACCGAGATGTGTATTTCTTTTAAGCAATATAAACTTGGCTCTTAACTCTTTCCCCCCCAAACCCAAATAAATTTTGTTAATAACCTTTTCTCCCAAATCAAAACCTTACAGCTTCTTATCCACTTTTAATATATCATAATGTATCATAGGTACTCTCGAATATTAAATCACCAAATTAAAACCTATCAACTCTTCTCTCGAATGGAGATCATAATTTTAAGCTTTTAAACTTTCCCCTAAACAACAAAAATTTAACTTTGTACATTTATTAAAAATTATAATAAGTACTCTCAGATATTAAACCACTAAGTTAAAACCTATCAAGTCTTCTCCCAAGCAGAGATCATAATTTTAAACTTTCCCCTAAATAACAAAGATTTAACAAAACTCTTTATAACTAGCCGGCTGGTATTCCAACTTCTTCTATTATCTATTGCTTAGAAAATGATGAAGAATCTTCTGCTGTTCCTTTATTTTACTTCTAAAAGCTGCACGAGTCATGCCCAATTTCTTTGATGAATCTTTTGTTAAGGAGGACTGCTGCAAAGGTTCAACCTGCATATTTTCTTCAATCAGCTGCTCTTCCAGCTTTTCTTCCACCTTTATTTTACTTCTAAAAGCTCCACAAGTACTCAATTTCATTAATGAATCTTCTGTCAAGAGAGATTGTTGCAAAGGTTTAACCTGCATATCTTCTATCGGTTGCTCTTCCAACTTTTCTTCTAATATCTCAGCTGTAGGTAATAAAGAGCCCGCCTTCAAAACAGAAGTGTAAAAAACTTTCACTTTTAAAATTGTATCAAGCCTGTAACGTGTCCCCGCATAATTCACCACTATTCCAGCCGGTATCTCCCATCTGAAACGAATCTGTCGCCTCTTAAGCTCATCAGCCGGAAAAGCAAAATGCTTTCTTACTTTGAGAATTCTTGAAGGTAGTTCTTTCAGAAGTATAACATCCTGAGCTGCAATTTGAAATCTCTGCTTGCAAAAGGCTTGTAAAATTTTATTACGAAGTGATCTACTAAAAAAATAAATAACCACATCTCGTGGCAGATTCCTCTGTCTTTCAACCCTTGAATTAACCCTAAAACCTTTTTCTGTCTCTCTCAATATTTCTTCAGGCTCGGATTCCAAAATAAGAGCTATTTCCTTTGCAACCACTTGTCTCAAATCTTCTTGATTATTTTCCTGTATTCCCCTTATTCTTAAAGCAAACTCTATACTTCTGTATTGTAACATAGTAATTTCATCCTGAATTATTTCCACCTTATTTTCTATTTTATCTTCCAATTTTTCAGAATTTTCTACAGCAACATCAATACGCTGATCCAAACAATCTATGTGATCAGCAAACTTCTGAAACACAGACGCTGTATCTTCTCTCAATTTCCTAAATTTATTTTCAGTGATTTCACTTATCTCTTTTTCAATCCATCGTACACTATCTTCCAAAGCGTCCTGTAAGTCTTTAGGTAAAACTGCTGGTAAAGCTGAGAAAAGTGGTGGAAATTTAGACTCAACTTGCTGAACTGTCTGCATTACAGAAGAGGAGATTGAGGCTTTAGAAACAAAAGCTCCAAAATGCTTTGAAGCCATCTTAAAAAAAGAAAAAACTCTTAAAATCTTATAAAACCTTTAACAAAGAGAGAGAGAGAGAGAGAGAAAAGGAAACAAAAGGAGGGGAAAAAAGACAAAAGCCCCCTGTATATATGAAAAAAAGAAAGAAAGCTGTTACATTGTTTCAAATTGAAGTTCCGGTCCTTTCACTCTTAAAAACAACATCTCAGCACCATTTTTCACCCCTCTCAAATAAGAAAAGAGAGAAGATGAAATCTTTTCCAGAGTTAAAGTCTCAAAATAATCACAGATATAATCTCCCTGGTCAGCTCTGTCTGCTTTAAATTTTACTCACAAGTTCATTTTGAAAGCAGATGTGTAAGCAGCATCTAGCTTTGCCCCCCCCCCCCGGAAAAAATTAGAGCAAAGGCATCCTGGAATGTGGAGAACACCTCAGAGTCCATGGGAGCTCTCACCCTCCGACCACCAAAGAAAAAAAAACTTTGGGGTCTCTCAGGGAGCCCTGCCACTATCTGAGGGAAACTCATCTCCTCCCCTTCACCCAGGGAGAGAGATTCCAAGCCGCGAGACGGCTGTTGATCGCTGTCTCAGCTGGCTTTGACACATTCCAGGGCGGACGGCTGAAAACAGCCGCCATTGGCGCCGCCGTCACCGGAAGCTCCATATATTTATAATTCCAATTCTGTAATATTAGCCCCATGGGTGAAGTAAGGACATGGAGAATACATTTATGTTGCTCAGTTATCAAATTCCAAGTTTAAAGTATATAGTTTAAAAGAATATTAACTTTTGAAAATTTTAGTTTTTGTCACACAATCATACTTTTCATTTATTTAATTCTATTTTCTCTTACTGAACAAGCTAATTCCAATTTTGTGTATTTTCTCAGGAATTGGCTATTCCATCCAATTTATATACTCTGCAGATTTTTAATATATTGTGTTCATGTCATTATATAATGCATAATTAAAAGTTTGGAAAGAAGATATTAAATTCTATTCTCTCAGTTCTCTTCTGCCACCCACCCACCCTGATATTACTAGTCTCTGATACCAATATCCTGGGAGTCACTATAACCTTCCATTTGCGTAGGAGTTCCTTTTTTATTATATTATAAGAAAATTAATGTGCATCTGTAAACTTGGAAAGCAACTCATATGCTCTAGTTCAGTGATGGCGAACCTTTTAGAGACTGAGTGCCCAAACTGCAACCCAAAACCCACTTATTTATCAATGGGTGCCAGGTGGGCATGGCCCACTGGGTGCGTGTGGCTGTGGTGGTCATGACAGATTGCGTGGGTGTGGCCAAGATAGGCATGGTCACCTTGATGTTGCTCGTGTGGAGGGATGCCTGTGGGGGCCGGGCAGGATTGGGAGAGGGGGTCTCTGTCAGGTGGGGTGGTGAGCAGAAGGCTTGTCCTGCGGGGTGAGGCGAGGCAAGGCGAGGCAGGGCGGGGATGCCATTGTCACAGGGCAAGGCAAGGCAAGGCAGGGGATGGGGCAGTTGCTGCCTGAGATCATTAGCCCCTGCACACAGAGGCCAGCGAGCGCATGGGAGTTGACAGTGTCTGTCAGCAGCCATAGCCTGCCGGTCCCTCGACAGACACACTCTGGGGCTCCACAGAGCACCGCCAGCTGTTCAGAGAAGCCGCCTCTGAATTGGATGGCCATCCGACAGCTGAGGAGGTGATTTAGTGGGTCGTGCCTGGAAAAAGGAGAGCATGCGAGGCCAGGAGGGATGGGATGGGGGGAGGGAAACAAGCCATACTGGGATGCATCTGGCCATGTGAGACCTTGGTGAATTAGCGGGCGGCTGGTTGAAGACAGACAGTTGCCATCTCCGGGGCATGGCAGCATGCCCACAGAGAGGACTCTGAGTGCCACCTCTGGCATATGTGCCATAGGTTTGCCACCACTGCAAATCTAGTCTAACCATCATAATTACTTTCTTCATATAATGGACCTATGTTTGCTTATGTTTCCACTGGTTGCTACAAATAGATTTCTTTTCACTTCTGCAGGAGTCCATGTTAAATATCCCAAGGCTCTAAATCAAGATAAGTAACTGCTTTTTGTCGCTGCTATTATATTTTTGTGTCATAAAAATCTAACAATCTAAGATATTCTTGATTAAATTGCACACATGAATAAAAACAAAGCAAATGAAATTCATAATATAGCTTACAACAGCAATAAGCAAGTTATTACAGGCTCAAAGCACATGTAAAAATGGGAAACTATCTGATAGGAGCACTCCAAAATGACTACCACATAAGCCTTGACTATTTACAAAATGTTTTATATAATGAGAATAGTCAGTCAAAAAGCACATTTATCAGAAGACAAAAATGTCCAAGTATGTTCTTTATCATTCTAGTAGAATTGTTATGTGTCCAAAAGACATTTCTTCAAATAAATATAACATCAGAAGCTACATTTTTTCATAATAATAAGCAAAAAAAAACCAAAAACCTCCCACCTCCTAAAACCCTTCAGGCAGATGCTGAGGGGACTATTAGAAATACATAGCAGGCAATGTCACTACGCTGTTCACATCTAGCTCAAAATCAGATATAGATTTCAATTACATATGTTGGAATTTACTGAAAGAGTAAACATTCATAGAAAATTCATAGAAAGAGCAGAAAGGAATCCACTGATTTAATGGCTGTAATTTTTTAAAATAAAGTTTTGCATAGCAGTGTTCCAATATCTCAGGGGTTGCTACAAAGAAGAAGCAGTCAAGCTATTCTTCAAAGAACCTGAAGGCAAGATAAGAAACAACGGATGGAAACTAATCAAAGAGAGAAGCAATCTAGAATTAAAAAAAAATCCTGACAGTTAGAACAATTAATCAGTGGAACAACCTGCCTCCAGAAGGTGTGAATGTGCCAACGCTGGAAATTTTTAAGAAGAGACTGGACAACCAGTAGTCCAGGGGGTTGGACTAGATGTCCTCCAAGGTACCTTCCAACTTTATTATTGTTATCTTTCAAGATTCCATTTTTTTCTAAAATGTACAATTTTACTGTATATTCAGTACTCACAGTAGGTAGAAGCATGTAACCGATCTGAAGAAAAATCTTGTCAGAAAAGATAAGGACAGTCACAACTGGCTTTACTTTGATACGAGATCACAAGTTTATACCAGGGCTGTAAACTAGACTGGAAAGTAAAAAAAAAAAAAACTTAAAAGAAAGCTAGAAAAAATAACTTCTGTATTGCTGTCTGAATCCTCCCAATAAGATGGCTGTGCCCTTATAATCATTAGGAGCTGAGCCCAGCTTGAATCGTATGTTACTTATTTTACCCTATTATGATCATTTTTTAAAAAAAAAAATGTTTCTGATTATGAAAGGAATGCAATTACAAGACAATTTTGGAACTTTCTTTCCATTAGCAATGTTATTTAATTCATAGTTCAAACCTAAACCTGATTCAAAGGTCTGAGCTCTCTGATACTGCTTTCAAATGAAGAACTTTGTAAGAAAAGTTCCAAATATGATATACCCACTGGAAAAATATCAGTAGAGACACAAAAGAAAGCAATATTTCAAATGTAGTATTCAAGCTACTGAGAACTCTTTTTACATGGGCTTTTGTCTACATTTCAATAATCATTAATGTTTGGAGATTTTCAATTTCAATTCTTTTCTGCTTAAAATTACAGCCCCAAGAAAAAATGATGAAACCTTAGAAATGACCTTTATTTGTACCTGGTATTATTTGTTATTTAAAGTTTTTCACTAGGTTTGCTAAAATAAGACTCAGCAGTGGAGTTCTAGCAATATTAATGTGGTAAGTTTATGATGAAAACAGTATAATGAAAAAATGAACTTGCTAAATTAATGCTTGATTACAGCACAGTTTAGAGAGTGATTGGAAGACACTGCAATTTTAATTTTGCCCAACTACAGGTAACATAATAATATATCTATGTAATTGAATGTGTTTTCTTAATCAGAGAAACTGAATGGATACCTTGGTAAGGTAACTTGTTCTGATATCTTCAAGAACTGAAAATGCTGTAGTTATAAGATTTACAAGCTACTTTTATCCAATAGAATAGTCTTTCCCAACTTTTAATTGGACTACATGATCCATCACCTCATCAATGTTAGCCATGATGAAATAAATGTAATTAGACATCTCTAGGATGTGTCAGGTTAAGAAATACTCAAATAAAAATTATATGTGAAAAGTCCAATCATAACAAGATTTGTTGATTATAATTGCAATATCTTGTATATGGAATATGTAAGTGTTGAAAAAAAAATTTGCCAAATAGTGTTGTTTCATTATACCAGCATTTACAATGACCTACATTATATGCAGTAGAAATCATTTCCTATTAGGAGAATTCAATGTAGCAAGTGTCCAAACTGATGCAGGAACTGAGAAAATGCAAGGATTCAACTCCTGCATGATTTGGAATAACCAGTTGTTGCCTGTGGCATATGAATTAATGCAGAATCAAATGTTCACTGCTTGTAAATTTCTGCATATTTAGAGAGCTTATGAAACATAAACAAGAGATATATTAAAATATCTACTATTTTAAAAATTAATAGCAGGTACCAAACATTAAAGTGGAGAAGATGGAATGTTAGGGAAAGAATTTATTTTATATAGCTTTAGTGATAAAGATTCAGGTGTTTACTTTTACTTTCTACTGACAAAGCTATATTGCTATTTCAAATGATAGTCGACTACAGAATTCAGCTGCTATGTTACGGTTCCTAATAAAAAAATGTCACTACATCATCACCATACTCAGTCACACTTCAAGTAGCAGTTTCTGGGATCTTTGTCCCTCTCCCCTTTTCACTGTGGAAAGACAAAGTCAAAGAAAAGCAAGTGATAAAACTCTTGCAGCTTTTTCTACTAGTCCACATTTTCTCCTGGAGATTAGCTGAAATTGGTTTCCAAAGACTTCTTTTATCAAAGCTCTTTCTAATGCCTTAAACCAGGGGTGCCAAACTGGCGGCCCACAGGCTGGATTTGTCACATGCAGGCCACACCCACCCCAGTTCTGCAAAGGTAAAAAATACCGCGATACGTCACGATACATCATGTGACGTGATCGAGTTTGACACCTGTGCCTTAAAGCGTGGCACTATTGGAAACAGTTTTTAAACTGTTCCTTACAGTAGAAGAAAGCATTTATATCATCTAATTCTTTCACTTTTTTGATATTACTTAGGAAGATAATAGTTTAATCAAAATACTAAAGATATTTAATATGGAATATATTAAAGAAAATACATGCACTCTTTCTCAGATAAAATGTAGTTGTATTTTCTTTTAAACAATAATAGTATCCTGCCATAGCAGCAGAATAATGCTATGAAGAAGAAAAAGAAAGACTGAAAAGGACTTGGAGGTCTTCTAACACACAACCATGTCCAGGTCAGGGTTTGTCACACAAATTCAATCAAATAGCTGTCCAATCTTACCTTGAAAAGTCCAATATAACTTGTAATTTTATTGTTGATTAGCCAATAAGCCATATCAAAATACAGAATTTAAAACATTAGAACATTAATACGACCATATAAAAATAGTATAAAAGAAACAGATTAAACAACAAAAATAAACAAAAGAATGCAAATCATATTTCTGTATCACTCCTTACAATTTAACCCAGTCAGATGCAGATATGCAGACCATAACAGAACTATTTTATTCAAATAAAAGATTGTGTTATATATGATCTTTGAATTCTGATCACACATTAAATATGTTGTTTTATATTTTTCATTTAATGTGTTATCCAAGATACTGTTCTTTTTCTTATACACTTGATATTCAAATAATATATGTGTTATGTCTTCTATCTCTGGCGTTCCAACAATACAGGTGCATTCATTCTATGAGACTTGGTTAAATCTGCCACATTTAATGTTTATCTCCAGCTGTTTGAATCTTGCTTGGGTAAATATCACCCAAAGATGTTTAGGCATTTTTATATTTAAAAATTAGGCAATTTAAAAAGTGTTCCAAGATTGAGCACCTATAATTCCAGAGGGGGGGAAAAAGTTCTACTACTTAATAACCCTAAATCAGTAAATTCCTTTTTAGTTTGCATTTCTCTTTGTAAAATGTATACACATTGATTCTTGGCCTACTCTCAAGCACCGAGGAGAATACATACTCTATTGACTGTGTTTATTTTTCTCCACTAGATGTAAGGTGACTGCTCTGCTCCGAATTTTAGCAGTTGAATTTGGTGCTTTGCATCCCAGCATCAAGAGAATGTTTTAAAGAGATTTCAATGAAAATAAATTACTAGAATTTGATAAGTTGCATATTCTTAATAGCAACATTGTCACTAAAAAGGACAAAGTTATAATAATAATAATAAAGTTGGAAGGGATCATGGAGGTCATCTAGTCCAATTCCTGCTAAGGCAGGAAACTCTATACCATTTCAAACAAATGGTTGTCCAGTCTCTTCTTAAAAGCCTCCAGTGTTGGAGCATTCACAGCTTCTGGAGGCAAGTTGTTCCAATAATTAATTGTTCTAACTGTCAGGAAATTTTTCCTTAGTTCTAGGTTGCTTCTATCTTTAGTTAGCTTCCATCCATTGCTTCTTGTCCTGCCTTCAGGTGCTTTGGAGAATAGCTTGATTCCTTCTTCCTTGTGGCAACCACTGAGATATTGGAACACTACTATCATGTC
Organism: Crotalus tigris; assembly: GCF_016545835.1. Taxonomy (NCBI): domain Eukaryota; kingdom Metazoa; phylum Chordata; class Lepidosauria; order Squamata; family Viperidae; genus Crotalus; species Crotalus tigris. The sequence goes on from NW_024096655.1 coordinate 272,401, forward strand.
CCCCCTCGTCCTTCTCTTCATTAAACTAGACCAGACATGTCAAACACAAGGCCTGGGGGCCAGATGCGGCCCGCAAAATGGTTTCATGTGGCCTGCGAAGCCATCCTGGAAACAGTGAGGGAATGGCCCCAGCTGCCTTGTCCCTGGCCCAGGCTGGCTGGGAGCCAATGTACAATTTTGTGGTGGCCATCTATGCTGAAACACATTCAGTATTAGCTGCCCAAGGCCATCTGGAAACAGTGAAGAACTAGCCCCTGCTATGTTGGCCCTGCCCCCTGGGTGCATGCTGGGGAGGTGTCACCTTTTGTGAGGAATGAAGAAATGGACCATGCCTTGGCACTTGCTCCAGTCCACCCCCTTCTGCCAGAGACCCTCAGATCTGTCCCACTCCTGCCCAGGCCCCCACAGGCACCCTTGATGCGAATGATGTAGAGCTGGCCATGCCCACCCAGTAGACCACACCCACTCCATCCACGCCCACCCAGTAGGCCGCACCCACCCTGGCCACACCCACCTGGCCTCCCAAGGGCAACCACAATGAAATTTTGATAATGAAAGTTTGATACCCCTTAACTAGACATACCCAATTCCAGCAACCGTTCCTTATATGTTTTAGCCTCCAGTCCCCTAATCATCTTTGTTGCTCTTCTCTGTATTCTTTCTACAATCTCAACATCTTTTTTACATCATGGTGACCAAAACTGGATGCAGTTGTAGAAGTAATTGTTGAAGTGGCTATACTGTTTACTTCAGTTATGATATTTACATCTGCTATTATATTGGCAATATGCAATAAAACAGAAACATGTCTACATACTTTGCTGTTTGTTAGGAAATTGTGTGTGGCATTGGCTTGGCTAGCCTGAATTCCAAAGAATTGTGCTGACAATTAAAAAGCACAGCAATGAATGGGATTTGTCAGATTGCCTTCACAATCTTTTCAATTCTTATAATACTGGAAAGGCTATCATGAACCACCTGAGATAATTTTAAGGCTCAAGCACACTCTGATCCTTGGGATGTAGTAATACCAAAGTGACTAATGCCAACTCCCTCCCACCATGGACTCATGGTGGTATTGAAGTGGTACAGTCAGGCTTGTTTATCTCAGTCATTGCTTATACCAAATATTTTCAAGCTGAAATACTATATAATAGTAATGTTCCTGAATGTTACTGTACTTGGGTTCTTATTGGACTTCTGTATTTGTGTATGTGTTATTTCTCTCTTTCTCAGAAAGCTTAATCCTAAAACACTAATTTTGACAGTTCAGTTTTGACTGTTATAAGGATCCAAGATGCAAAATTATAGCTAAATTTACAGGTAAACTTTAAATTTGAGCACAATAAATATAGTAATACAATGTGGCAAACTATATAAAAGCTTGATTCACACCTCAAGGTAGAACATTATTTATTTTAAAAGCTATGGTTTACTTAATAATTAATCAATTATTGCTTACCCATTATGCTTGATTGAAGTTTATGATATGAAATGTATGCTTTTTTTGAGGCAATTACATATTATTTAGTAAACTTTAATTTTATGTGCTATGTGATTCCACTTTAAATCTACAATACTGTAAGTATCTTAATGGCATTTTCACTCCAGACTTTGGTATATCTCCCTTATTGGCAACATGTCATGTGATAAGTTGCTATCATTCTTCATGGCAGAGCAGCCAATTCCAACTCAACTATGACACAGTGCAAACTGCAAAACTATTATTTCTGCCTTCCACTTCCTGAACTTGATTTCACAGATACCCTTATCAGAAGACCTAATCTTAATCATTTTAGTCAGTTTAATAATCCAAGGAAGGGAGGGAGGGAGGGAGGGAGGGAGAAGGAGGGAGGAATCGAGCTTTCCTGCCCATTTAAGCAGTTTACATAGAACTCTTGCCTGGCTCATACATATAATTACTTTGTATCACAGCATGTAGTAGCCATGATTGAGCAGTTGGAAAATTACTGCTTGTAAATCTATATAATGCTATTATCACAATTTTCATTTTGAATTTGTAGACAGACATAATGATGCCTTGATATTAGGTAGCTTTCTGTTGTTTCTCAAAAGGTGTGAGAATGTGTCCCTTTGGAAATAAAAAAGAATGCATCAATGACTAATGAATAATGGCCTAGAAAAGTTGGGGGACCTTAACTCTACCTTTAGAATATGCAAATTGGTCTGATGTCTGGTCTTATAGCTAGAATGGAAATGTGCTAAAGCAGGGATGCTCACTACATTCTGCATGCAGCTCATCAGGTGGGTCAGGTGAAAACGTTAGACCTTTTGTTTTGTTTTGGGGAATATGGGAATGCTTTGAAGTCAAGATTAATGGGCAATTAGGAATTATTCTCATAATAGGCTATTAGGAATTTTATGCTCTAGTTAATTAATCATTGTCTAGTTAGATTAACATATGTAAGAAAGAATGTTCAGTTTACTATTCCTACTGTCTAATATCCATCTTAGTTCCAGTTGGAGAACTCTCCAATTCTCTTTTCCATTTATGAGTATAATATCCAGTAATAACAGCAAGATAAACAGCAGTTCACAATGATCCTATTTTTTAAGGTCCATCTTTTCTTCTTCACCCCATTTGACTTATAGGGGACAGATTAATTTTATTCACATTAATTCAAAAGTATCTTAGATATTTCCCATTTGGAAAGTATCTTTCAAGAAATGTTGACTGAAATGGTGAAGACACTTGCTTGGGCCTATCACATTTTCACGTGAATTTACCAAATGCTGTATACAGTTCTCACACACAAACCCAAAAAAAGTTCACATAAAGGATATAAAATGTACTTATAGAAAAGTGTATCAATCTACAATAATCAACTAATTGTAAAAAAGGAAAAAGAAAATAATATAGATGTGTAAGATTTGGGGGGAAAAGTATCTGGATAGAATCTATTTTCACTAATTTTTGGGTTATTTGGTTTTTGGAATAATTTCAGTTTATTATGTAGAGTGATTCTAACATGACAAAAATATATGATCTTTAAATGTGTGATTGAGTTTTTGTGTGCTTACTTTTTTTTTTTTAACTCCCATAAGCATTCCTCTATATGTCATTATTTTCTAGCCAGTGAGTGTTTTTTTAACAGTTTTGGATGCTAAACTAACACATTTTTTAAAATCAGAGACTGAGTAAAATGTGACTTTGCTATTGTCTAGCAACATTTAGAACATTTACACTGGGATAATTTAGATCTGATTGAACTTCAGCTGGTTTCACTTTTGAATAACCAATTGTACTTTGTGATGGATATGTTGTTAAATAAGCCATTTTCTTCTAATAGAAAAAAATATTTTGTAGAACTATTATGTTCAAATTATGGGCTCTTATTTATATTTTAATATTTTATATAATATTTAAAGCTAATACTTAAAGTTACCTTCAATTCATCTTGCCTGAGACCTTTTTTCTATCTGATCGTTAGGTTTTTTTTTAATTTAGGTAATACTGTATTTGCCCTCTTTCTCTAAAATATGATTCAGCATAGGACAAACATAGAGCAGTTTTACATTTTTCTTTTTCTTTTAATTACTATATCTCTACTTGAAAGAAAGAAAACACAAGCCCATGATCTTATACACGATAGGCTTGTTACTTTATAGGTTTGTATATGCTGACATTGTTTCCTTCAGTGAAAGAATCTGGTTAGGGAACTGACGTGATCACTTTTCTAAAGTGAAAAGATCACCTAGTTTTCTACAAATGGAAATTATTCAAATTATCCCAAAGCATTGACTTCACATCCTGCTGTCACATTACTGGACAAGTGGCTTCTGTGCTGGGTGATTGCCTTCAATATTTGTCAAAGGGGCCAGCCTGAAATATCTTTAGCACATTTTTAGCAAAGGAAAATGTGTTAAATAATTGATCTACTGATAATGTTTGACAATTTACAGAGCTAGTTAAATAAGAAGGAAAATTAATGTACAAATTATTTATTTCATAAGATATTAGAAATGGTTCATTAGATGTTGAACTAAACACCAACATAAATGCAGTACAACTACTGAATATAATGATAGAGTTCAGATAGATTCTGGAAACATAAAAAGTCATGGGACACAAAATCAATTTGATCATTTGTTTCATTCATGATACTGCTCCAACATATCAACATCTAATACATACATACATACATACATACGTACGTACGTACGTACATACATACACACATACGTACATATTTATTTAAGATTTTGTTTCTTAAATAGGCATATGAATCTACCTCCTTGCCCTTCATTTTCACATCATAATCATTTTGCAAGGTAGATGAAATTAATTAGAAGAAGTTAAGTGCCTTGACTAATCAGATGTAGTAGTATGTGAGAAAGACTTTGAAAGGAAGAGTATAGACAGAGATACAGGTGGATGAGCTTTTTAACATAAGCCATTTCTCAAAGATGTTTCTATGCAGATTCTAAATATGCTTTAAAATACTTGGGGACAACCAGGGGACAACCTTGAGCAAGAAATCCAGACTAAATCATAAGAATTTATTTCACCTTTATCCTAAGTATGTGTATTTAGAAATAAGACCCCTTGCAACGTAGTGGTTCCTCAGTAAATATAGTGAAGCTGAGACATTTAAGCCAAGAGGAAGGTATATGATAGATAGAAACAGATAGGTATCTGTTTCATTTCTTTCACTTTCTTCTCTTTCTTATCTTAAATAAACATCTCATGCCATTATCATTCTATACCGGTATATCTATTATTTTTTTTAAAAAAAAATATTGAGTTCCATGGAATTTAATGCATTATTGGTAAAGTATTAATATTTTTCTAAAAATGGCAAGTATAGTAACATTAAAAATGATATTAATAGGAATAGTTTGTTATAAAGGTAACATTCCAAAGACTTTCAAGTAATGTAATTTAGTACAGTATATATACTTACCTTCTTTCTTTCTTTCTTTCTTTCTTTCTTTCTTTCTTTCTTTCTTTCTTTCTTTCTTTCTTTCTTTCTTTCCTTATCAAGAGAAAGAAAATTTCCATTTGACATGTTAATTGTTCGGCAAAGAAAAAATGTTTCATGTCAACTGCATTGAGTAGCAGATTCTACTTTGGCTGAAAATGACTATTAGAAAAATTTGTTTCACAATCTAGATATTAAAGTGGACTGATCCTCCTTTCAACACAATAAATTGAAGAAAAATGAATTCACATATCTAACATTTATTGTGAGAAGTAGATTTCCAGGTCTTGGCAACAAAGATTGTCTTAATGTCTCCTTACTTTCTTTTAGAAAACATTTATAATCAATTTACATGAACTCTTCTTTTCTTCAAACAATGTCACTAAATTTATTTCTATTTCTCTCTTGCTTACTTTAGTCTCCTGCTTGTAGCACATTAGCTTGATGATATGTAATTAATTGCTTAGAGTAATTGTGTATTTGAGTAAGTGCAGTGGAATTATATATTAGAGGATGTTTGGTCATTGCTAATTCTAAAATTAGTTTCAGAATTTTTATACTTGATTACACTGCATATTTGTTTTGCAAGATTGCCTGCATGAATATTTGCATATTTCTAAGCTGGATTCAAGGTCCTAAATACAACCTAGTTCTTTAAAATACATTAAAAGGGATGATCCTTTCTGACCACAGTTTCCATGTACTTTAAAATTCTACTCCAAATAGAATTTGCCTGCCCGATGTAATCCAACATATAGAGCATGCTGCAAATTTCCATCCTCTTGGAGATGTGATCAGAGAGGACCCAGGAATGATATATATGTTACATGTTATGACGAATGTCCTTTGGAACCCTAGACCTGGATGGCTCTTTGCTGACATTTCAAAATACAGTTCAGACACTACTTTTATGCAGAGCCTTTGGAAATTAAAAGCAGACTGTATGGTTATGATGTCACTGTGTTACAAATGTTAAGTCAATTAATTCTGTAGAGCTATTTGTTTAGTATTCTATTTTTCACTATACTTTTTTTTACTTATACTTGTGCTTATATCATATTTTGTTATGTTTTATTATATCAGACAGCCTTATAAAAATATTTATTAATTTAAAAGATTTATATGGCCAACCAGCTTAGCCTAAGTGACTTTTGGGCTAAGAGAAATTTCAACAACATCTAACAAAAACAAGATAAAAATCATAACACATAAACTAATAAATGGCAATAAAATCATAAAATGGCCATCCACATGGCTGTGGATGTAGTAACCACATGATGATTACAAATATATTACAGCCCTCTAGCCTCAAGTGCTGTTTGTATGGTATACATGTTAAGAAACCAAAGGGTTCTTGGTTTTCTCTGAGCTTAGTTTTATTGATAACATTTATTATTAGGTAATGAAACATCTGCAAAGTAAACCTAACTATTCAACCCTGAGATGCATATATTTGCCACTGTTGCATTAAAGCCATTGTATAGGGTATTAACCTGCACAATCTGTAGAAGAGACTGAGTGGTACTGTGGTAGCGGTTATTAGTTGCAATGGATGCAATATATCATGTTGAGTTAAGATCTGGGACTGTATAACATAACATCCTGATAACATTTACATTCTAAGCAGAGATTTCTGCAGGCAGGCAGGCAGACAGGTAGGCAGGCAAAAAAAAAAAAAAAAAAAATACCCAAAAAACCACAACACAACACCCTATTGTTTCACTGCTTTGTACTCTCATTGTGACATCAAATGCACAAACAAAAGGGGCAAAATATACATTATGATACTTCCATAATTTTGACAAAAGCTTTGGATCCTACAGACATCTCTGATTCATAGAATGATTTTATATTCATGTCTGTGCTTCATTCAAATGATTTCTTTTTCCCTGCAGTGTTGATTTATTTAGTGAAAACATAAAGAGTTATTTTTATTTACTTTTTGAAATATACACTATAATATTATAGAAATTAATAAAACTGTAATCCCCGTATATATTATTAAAAGTAGATAGTTACATAATAAAATGACCATAGGCTGGCTGAAATAATTTTCTTCCAGACTTTAACTGCTCAAAAGAATACTTGAAAGATTGATAGTAAAATTATTCATGATCATTTAAAAATTAAATAAAAGTACTTTTATTTTTTTCATGCATCAATGCAAACATAAAACAATACTCAAAAGTGTGGCCACGATCTATCTATAAAAATAATTGAAGACCCTCCAATTCTGTCTACACAACTATTCTTAGAGCTGGTCTAAGAAACACCATTGGGTCATTATCTTTGGTTATGTAACTAAGACTTGCAAGAGTCAAAGAAAATAGCCTTTTCTCTAATTTTATATTTTACATGCACTAAAAATATTTGGTTATCTAAAAACATTCAAATAAAGAACTTTTAACCTGTGCTTCACACCAAAAATGCTGGAGAATTCCTAAAACCTAATGCTGAGACAAATCAGCCATCCAAAGGTACATAATAGAGAGAAACAACATCTACATGAGATTCAAAAGAGACAAGCAAAAAACTAAAAAGGAAATAAACAAAAAAACCCCACCCCCATGCCATCAATCAACACCCAGATAAGTAGGCATCAGAACAATTTTCAAGCTGTAAACAATATCCCAATCAAGGAACTAGCAACACACAAGACAAACAATCAAACAGTAAACAATAGTCTAATCAAGAAACCACCAATAACTCTTCTACCAACACTGATAGGGCAAGCCACTAGTATAAAAGTGAATCCAAAGCCCATTCTATTCTAGCACTGATGATGATGTGACTTTGTTAGGTAATGAAACATCTGCAAGAAAACAACCAACCTTGGACAGCACCCATAGGTCACACTCAGAGAATCCCACAGTTCTACCCTGAGCTACCAATATTCTCTTCTATTGTTGTACTTCACCATTAGATATTCTTGAAATAATTATCTTGATTTTGAATTGAATCCAAGAACTATGACAGAAAGAAACAAATAATTGTTGTTGATGTACATGCATGAACATATAATATGACAGAATTTAGAAGCTAAGCACTAAGCATGATATGACCAACCAGACATACACTGGCAGACTAGCTAATTTTAATCATAGATAGAAACTTTATAATATAAAGTGGAAAGAAAGAGAAAAAGGGGCTCATGTGCTGGTACGAAGAGAACAATTAACACATAACATCAGAACTCTGAGAAGAAAAAATGTATACCTGATAAACCATGTTAGACTAGGTATTTTGAAGTTCCTGGAAACCTGTTTATTCTATACTCAAGCCAATCCTGTGGAAGTGTTCCAAGGTGCCTGATAAAACAATACTGAAGGTTTCCATAGTGGCTCAAAGTTCTATAAGAAGGAAGGTCATATCTTCTTTATGAGACTTACCCTGGAAAAAGACTAAAGAAAATCAAGTCCAGCATGTATAGTCAACTCAAGGTAGTGAAAATATCTAATAGTTTTCCTCCTATTTTCCCTGTAACAATAATCCTGTGAAGAGGTTGGGGGTTGAAAAATAAATGAATGGTCACTTAGCTAGCTTTCACACCTAAGGGTGAACTAGAACTAATAGTTTCCTGGTTTATAGGCTAGCACCTTAACCATTTTGGCAGAATTGCTCTCCAGTTTGATTACCACATGTAACGTGATAGACTTTACTAGAAGCAGAGGTTTTACTTTGCTAGTAGAAAAATAGTTAACTTTCACATGCTTGAACTAACATCAATGTTTTCTGCTTGCTTGATTATTGCAAAGACTGCAGGAAGGCAGAAAAAAAAAGGACAGATGATTGCTTAAATGCCTCCAGTGAAATGCATCTTGACTTAGAGCAATATGAATTGCTGAAATAAATGCTGCTGCTCTTGTATGCATTATGAGAAAAAGTAAAGGGAAAAATGCTAAGAAGGTTTTTGTGCACTGAATTATTTATCATTTCCAGACCTCTAAAGTGTCATGACATACAATAGACAGAAAAGAAAAATAGGAAGTACTTTTGAACTGTGGGAAGCAAGTTACATATACTATTATGCTATCTCTTTATCTCTCATCTATTCTAAGCAATCATCTCTCTCTCTCTCTCTCTCTCTCTCTCTCTCTCTCTCTCTCTCTCTCTCTCTCTCTCTCTCTCTCTCTCTCTCTCTTTCTCTCCCCCCAGTGGTGGGATTCAAATATGTGAACAACCGGTTCTCTGTGTGGATGCCACTTCTGGAAATCCATTCAGCCTGGGCAACAAAAAATTAGCTACCGGTTCTGCTGAAGTGGTGCAAACCAGCTGAATCCTACCACTCTATCATCTATCTATCTATCTATCTATCTATCTATCTATCTATCTATCTATCTATCTATCTATCTATCTATCTATCATCTATCTATCTTTCTATTATCTCTTTATTTGCAGATGATGCAAACACATATAAATATCTAAACTGTTAATAGCTTAAACACAGAAATAGAAGAAAATAAAATAATGAAAAACTTCAACTAAACAATGAGAAACCTACTACCTAAACCAAAAAACCTACTTCCAGATTCCCTGAAAGTCCTTTAAGACAACAAGTCTCAATTACCTTTCAGAAAAGTGTCTAGACAGGTGTCAGCCTAATCTGAAAGAGAGAGTCTTCCATAGAACAGAATATTATTACAAGGAGAAAAGAGGAGGGGAGAGGAGGGGCTAGGAGAGGGCGTTGTCTTGCTTGGGTTTATTTTGTCTTTTTATTTATTTATTTATTTATTATTATTTTTATTTAAGAGTTAAAATACAAACTCAGGAAACACAACCATGAATAGAATAAAACCATACAGGACAAAAAACAAACAAACAAACAAACAAAAAAACAAAATAAGTGCATTAAAAAAGAAAAGAAAATACACATATATTGTCCCCCTAGTTAAATACTATGAAATATGTCTATAATACATAAATTTCTATTAACTCCATTTACCAAAAATGGTAGATAGAAACAATTAACAGATAGGCCCAGCAACATAAACTAACTTTAAAACATTCTGTTAATAATCCATTATTGTGTTTTATTTTTAAAAATTCTGCAATGGTTTCAGTTTCAACCTTAACCACTATAGTCATTGTCTCTTGTCTGTCCAGTATAAAATACCCTTGATTGATTCACCTTTCACCTATATTTTTTCCCTTGCTTATAGCTTGACAAGATTGTGGAATGGAATGCAAAGGTGGGAGAGAGGGTATCTAGGCAACTGAGATGTCGTTGAGAGCCTGAAGGAATGCCAAGGTCACTAATGCAGGTGACCAAGAAGAAGTATTACTGTTGGACAATGTAGACACCCAGTGGGTGGGGGTGAGGAATCTATTGTTTAATTAAGTAAGCTTTTGAGCAGGAAACCCAGAGCTGGTTTTGCTTCTTCTGTGCCAATATAAATTTTCAGTTGAATATTATACATTTTCTGGAAATACCAACTGGACATTTGATATTAATAATAATATTTTTCCTTAAAATTATAACTAAGCTCTTTCTATATAATTGCATTTCATTCCCCAAAGTCATAGATCTCGGTTGTAGGTATATGCACAGCATTTTTTTGTTTGTTCAAAAGCCTATACATTTTCTTTTTTTTTTTTTATTGAAAATTTTTATAAGTTTTTACAAAAAAACAGAAAAAAATACAACAATACAAAAACATAAAACAACATATACAAGAAACTAAACATAACATCCCCTTCCCCCCAAAAAAACACCCCCCTTCCCCCCCTGAGCTTCCCAGAGCAGAATATAGGCTTAATTAAAAAAGAATTAAAAAAAATTATATATAAAAAAGAAAAAAATTAAGACTGAAATATATGTATATATATATATAGAAACAAAAATTATGAAAAAGCAATATGATATTTTTATATCCAATTTAAATTGTATAAATTCTATCCATTTATCCCAAACAGCAAGAAATTTCTCTTGCGTTTGTTCCTTTAAGAAAGCCGAAATCTTTGCCATTTCCGCCAAATAGGACACTTTAAAAAACCATTCCTGCAGTGTAGGCAAGGATTCCTTCTTCCAATATTGTCCTACTAACAGCCTTGCGGCTGTAATCAAATTTAACATCAATATAACCTCCTTTGTATCACAATCAGTAACTATACCCAACAAAAATAACTGCGGAGTAAATTTTACCATCCTTCTGAAAATTCTCTGAATATTCCACCATATCTTAATCCAAAATGCTTTTATCTCTCTGCACGACCACCAAATGTGGTAATAGGTGGCATCCAAGCAACCACATCTCCAACATTTAGGCTGTAAGTCCGGGTACATGAAAGACATTTTTTGTGGGTCAAGGTGCCATCTATAAAACATTTTATAAAAATTCTCCCTTAAATTCTGTGCCTGTGTAAATTTGACATTTCTTACCCAAATGGTTTCCCATGTATCCAATGGGACTGATTCACCAAAGTTTTGGGCCCATCTAATCATACAATCTTTAATTAATTCCGTTTCTGAGTCCAATTCAACTAGCACCCCATAAATTCTCTTAATATGGGCTTGTCTTTGATCCTTCACTTGCTTAATAAGATTTTCATCTTCTCTAAGAAAGCCCACCTTGCAATCCACCTTCCATCTATCTGCTAATTGCCTATATTGAAACCAAGAATAAATAATATTTTCTTGTGCTAACTCCTCCCGTAATTTTAATTGCCAATTTTGTCCATCCCATCTGAGTAGCTGTCTATAAAACACCATGTCCATTTTAACACCTCTTTTTATTCCTTCTATCGCATGCCAAGGTATAGCCCATAATGGTACTTTAAAATCACTTTTATAATATTTTCTCCAAATCCTAAGTAAAGAAGTTCTTATAATGTGAGATTTAAAAGCCCAATCCACTTTTTTATTGAATATTAAATAGGCATGCCACCCATAAAGTAAGTCCCATCCCTCTAGATGGAGTATCTCGAGATTTGTCAAATTTACCCAGTCACTAATTAGTGTTAAAACCACCGCATCATAATATAATTTCAAATTCGGTACCTTGAGTCCACCTCTCTCACGGAAGTCTTGCATAATTTTAAACTTAACCCTTGGCTTTTTCCCTGCCCAAATAAATTTATTAACACCCTTCTGCCATTCACTTAGATTAGTCTCATTCTTCAAAATCGGTAACATTTGAAACAAAAAAAGAAACTTGGGTAGAATATTCATTTTATCACTGCAATTCTTCCCATGAGAGATAGTTGCAGCTTCTCCCAATTCTTCAAGTCTTTCTGTACACTAACCCACAACCTGTCATAATTATTTTTAAATAATTTTGCATTGGAAACAGATAGCATCACCCCAAAATATTTTACCTTATTAACAATTTCAAAACCCGTCAAGTTAGCCAAAGTCTGCTTCTCCTGAATAGTCATATTTTTAGGTAGGATTTTAGTCTTGTTAACATTAATCCTAAAACCCGAAACCAAACCATATTGATGAATTAACTGTAATAACTTTACTACAGAACTAATAGGTTGCGACAAAGTAACCACCAAGTCGTCTGCAAAGGCTCTTAACTTATATTCTTTTTTATTAACGTCTATTCCTTTAATTTCCTGCGAATCTCGAATTTTGATCAACAATATTTCCAATGTTAAGACAAACAACAACGGTGATAGTGGACATCCCTGCCTAGTACCTTTTTCTATTGTAAATACCTCTGACAAACCTCCATTAACAATAAGTTGTGCCGTTTGTTTTTGATATATTACCGTAAGAGCTTGTAATATCTTTTCACCAAAATTCATCTTTTCAATTACTCTTAACATAAAATGCCAATTCAATTGATCAAAGGCTTTTTCAGCATCTAAAAATATCAGCCCTGCAGGGACTTGGTTGTTCTTGTCTAAATATTCTAATAAATTAATGATTTGTCTAACATTATTTTTCATATACCTACCAGTTATAAACCCAGATTGATCTTTATGCACAAGATGATGCACAACCCTCATAAACCTATTTACTAAGATTTTTACAAATATCTTATAGTCCACATTTAAAAGAGATATAGGTCTATAATTCTTTGGTAAAGTAAGATCTTGATCCTCTTTTGGAATCAAAGAAATAAAAGCACTACGCCATGAAGGAGGAATCTCTGAGCCCTGTAAGATATCATTGAAAAGATCGCCTAGTGGTTGGATCATCTCCTCCATTAAAACTTTGTAGTAGACAGCTGTCAACCCATCCGTACCCGGTGCTTTCCCTAATTTCAATTGTTTAATTGCTATCGCACTACGCCATGAAGGAGGAATCTCTGAGCCCTGTAAGATATCATTGAAAAGATCGCCTAGTGGTTGGATCATCTCCTCCATTAAAACTTTGTAGTAGACAGCTGTCAACCCATCCGTACCCGGTGCTTTCCCTAATTTCAATTGTTTAATTGCTATCGCAATTTCCTCTTTAGTAATTAAGCCATTAATTTCATGTTTCTGATCCTCTGTCAGTTTGGGAAAACTAGCCTCACTTAAATATTTATTTATATCTAGGATTTGCACATTAGTAGATTTGTATAATTTTTGATAATAATCTAAAAAAGATTTCTTAATCAATTCCTTCTGAAAGACTAATTTGCCCTTATAATTTATTTTATCTATTATCCTCTGTCTCTGCTTCTTTCTTAATTGATAGGCCAGCCATCTCCCTGGTTTATTGGCATTACAAAATGTATTTTGTTTCATAAACAATAAGTTAGTTGCAGCTTGATCCGCCAGCAACATATTAAATTGTGCTCTTAACAACTTTACAGATTCTTTAATATTTTCATCTGAAGGATTTAAAATCAAAGACTTTTCTTTTAACTTAATTTCATCCTCCAATTCTTTACATTTTTGAGTCTGCCTTCGCTTATGAGAATTATTCATTTTTATCAAGATCCCACGCATAAATGCTTTACCTGCATCCCATACCATTGACATTGAAGTCCCCTTATGCATATTTAAAGCAAAATAATCCTTTAAAGACTCCTTTAGCTTTTGAATATTCTTTTCTTGTCTAAATAAGTTTTCATTCACCCTCCAGGATCTTCTCTCCTCTTTTTCTTGAGTCAACTCCATCCAAACTGGACTATGATCCGTCAACGACCTAGGAAAAATCTTTACATTCTTTACTCTATTGTATAAGTCTGTTGTAATCAAAAAAAGTCAATTCTTGAAAAGGATTGGTGTCTATCTGAGAAGAAGGTACAGTCTCTCTCCTCTTGATTACATTCCCGCCAATAGTCCCTTAGTTCCCAATCCTCCTTCATATCAAAAAAAGCTTTAGGTAATTTTGCCTGTTTAAAAAGAGAAGAACCTTTCTTATCCCTTTGTATATCTAAGACGCCATTCCAATCACCCATTAATACCACGGATCTATAGTCCAGCAAAGTTATTTTTTGATGTAGCAATCTATAAAATTGTTCCTGTTGCTGATTTGGTGCATAAAGTCCCACTATGAGTATTTTCTTACCATACAGACCAAGTTCAATCATCACATATCTTCCTTGGGGATCTGATTCTACCAGACAAGCTGGTAGATTTTGCTTCACATAGATAACCACTCCCCCCTTTTTCCCAGGAGCAGAAGATACAAAGTGAGATCCCAGATGGGCATTAACTAGATATTTCTGATCTTTAAGTAAGATATGAGTTTCCTGTAGACAAATAACATCATTGTTATGTTGCTTCAAATAGTAAAAGATTTTCTTTCTTTTCTGTGGAGAATTCAATCCATTAACATTCCAGGTCAGGAACTTTGCCATCTCCCTTGGCCATGAGCCTGGAGAAGACTCCCTGGAGATCTGCCATTCCTGCCTGTGTTGCAGAACTCTTGGGTCTTGCTCCTCCCACCGGCGATGAAACACTTTCGGAAGAAGATTCTTTAGCCTCTCTTTTACGTTGCTCCTTCTCCTTACGTCTATAAGCTGCACGGGTCATTCTCTGCTCTTTGACCTCCGTTTGACGTTGCCATTCAGCTTGCAGCATCCCAGCAGAAACCAGACCAAGTGCTTCAGCTTGCTCCAACTCTTTGCCACTCAGGGGTTTCTGAACAGGTGGAACTGAGCCTGCACCCAGGACCGTGTTGTAGAACTCTTTGGCTTTATCAACCGCATTCAACCTATAACGCATCCCCGCATGGCTCAGAACAATACCCATCGGGATCTCCCATCTAAATGGCATCAATCTGGCTTTGAGGTCATTAGCTAGAAAAGCAAAATCTTTCCTACTTCTTAAAATTTTTGATGGGATTTCCTTTAAGATGATGATATCTTGGGCAGCAATCTGGAATCTCTTATTATAAAAAACTTGTATAATTTCATTACGCAGAGACTTCTTTGTAAAATAAATCACCACATCTCTAGGCAAATTCTTCTGCTTGGCAATCCAAGAGTTAACTCTGTAAATTTTTTCCACTTCTCTGCGTAATTCTCCTTTATCCATATTCAGAGCAATAGCTAGGTCAGTAAGCACCACCTCCATCAGGTCTTGATTCATATCTTCCTTAAGGCCCCTGATCCTCAGGGCATACTCCATCTGTCTATACTGGAACATAAGGATATCTTCTTGTGAAGTCTCCATCTTCCTTTCCATATCTTGGAATTTCTCCTTAAAAGAATCAACTTTATCTGCCACTTCCTCCACTCTCGAGTCCAGCTTCACCACCACCGTAGCCAAGCCTGATACAGCTGCAACTATATCTTGCCGCAAAATGGTGTTATTATCTTCTAGTGAGACCTTCATCCCACTTAACTCTTCCTTAATTTCAGATTTAATCTGTGTAACAAGTTGCTTCATTTCATCTCTAATTTGAGATACAACATCTCCCATTATGCCTTTAATCTCTTGTACTGACGGGCCTGGCAAAGGAGGGGAGGGTGGTGGCTGGGTCAGTGGTACATGTTTAAGTTGTTGTTGTGATTGTACAATTAAAGCTGTGGGAGAGGAGACCACCTTAGATGTTATAGAAGGCGGCTTTCTCTTTGAAGCCATTTTATATGACGCAGTTCTCTCTTCCCTTCTTCCCAAAAAAAAGGGGGGGAGGAGGAAAATAGAATTTTTTTTAAAAAAAGGACAAAAACACTGTAATCCTTAAAAGTCCAAGGAAAAAAGGAGAAAAAATCCAATACCAGGAACAAAAAAATCAAAAGCAGTCATTTAAGTCCAAAACTTTAAAAGCAAAAAGACAAAAGAGAAAAGGAAAAGAGGAAAAAAAAAAAAAACTCCAACACTTTTCTTAAACAGGTTTAATTCATCACTGCATTCTGTCATTTCTAATTTTTTTGCATTCATAGGTCTTTCAGATTTCTCTACCAACTGTGTTGGTAACAAATCAATTTCCAATCCATCCAACTGCAAATCTAATTCTGCTGTTGACTGTATAATGTCATTTTTAGGTTGATATGTAATTGTTATTGTTTCATTAAACTTTTTATCCAAATTTTCAAAGAAAGCTCGTAGGTTAAAAAGCATTCTTTTCCCAAAGGCTTCTAAGAAAGGTTTTAATGTTTCCATTTGTATTCATGTAATCCAAAACACATAGAGAATTCCTCTCAAAAACAGTCTATTCCATAACAGTCTATCTGCAGAAAAGATTGAAATATTTTTTCCACAGTAGGAAGTGAATATAAGATACAAATGGAAAAGTTCCTCTCTTTAAGGAAAAAAAGAACCAGAGAATATTCAGAAATAAAATACAATAAAACAGCAAAGTTTTTGTAAAAGCTAATTACACAAATTCCTAACTGTAATAGTCCAACATAAATCAAAGCACTTTTACAAAAGAAGAAATCTTTGTCCTATCAACTTCTATGTAGTAAAAACGATAGGCTTTTATTATTCAAAAACAAAAACAAAAAACCCAGCCCCAAACAAACCAAAAAAACCCAAGATTTTTTTTAAAAAAATCACATCTTAATCCAGCAAGGCGTAAAGGATAGTTCAGCATCCAATCAAATGTTTACCATTTAAAATGTAAGTCAAAATAAAAAATAAATTCAAAAAGTGATGTTAAAGCAAAGATGCCCTTAAAAGACCAAACAGCTGGACAAAAAGATAGAGACCCAACTCTTCGCCCATTGTTACCATGAATTGCAACCATCCAGGTCCCTCTTTGCATGTGAGTAGTCATCTGGGGTCATTCCTAGTTGCTCCCATTCTGATCTACGGAGTGAGTGATTCAGAAAAATCACCAGTAAGTAGTACTGTTTCTTCCCACATCCAGCTCTGCATTTAAAGTACAAATAACTATTCCCCCATCCTCTAAGGATGTTCCATAAAGAATCCCCATTAATACTCTCTTTGACAGAGAGAAACCATTTGGAAGCAGTTGCATAAAACATTTGGGTTGCTCCACCAAGTATTCAGCTGTACATACTATAAAATTGCTTGGAAAATTCCAAATATCCCTGAAATTCATCCAGATCTTTGGACAAGCAATTCTAATTGGCCTATTAATCCTTCAGTAGTTCTAAGCAATGATGAATCTTAACTGGATCAAGAATTGATTTTAATATGGAAAATGACTCAATCTAACATTCCCCTTATCCAGATCACATACCATCAAGGTTAGGGCAAATGATAGGTCAAACCTATATACAACTTGCATTGTAACCTCATATATATGGAGATGTTTTCTTTAAGGCATTAAAGCAACTGACATGCATTTGCTGACATTGTGAGAAAATGTGATACATTTTCCAAATTTAGGCACTAATTCATTTTTCTAGTAGGTTTGACAGGTTATCCTGTTATTTTTTTTTGCCAGATATTGTCTGGATAAAGATGACAAAAAGTTTCATAAAGCCAGGTGAACCTGCATATCAAAGATAATAAATGTGTATCTGCAAAAGCAGTATTAATATGTGCAAAATAATAAGCTTTTGTCCAATATGTAAACTAAAAGGTTAGAGATAGTATAAGATTAAAATAATTGACTATGCTTGAGTGTACAAGAGTAAAATAAACCTATTCAAAACAAAATTACCTTAAAACAAAAAGGTAATAATATATTTATTATGTAATTTGGTTATGAAAAAACTTACTGGATAGTGCCAAACAGAAAAATTGTATTTTTACATAACTTTTAATCTAATCTTATGAAAGACTAATATTTTTGTTATGTTTTATGGAATAAGCCATAGTCAGTTCAGATAGCAACTCAGTTTAATTTTAATTGTGGATTTGGAAAATGTATACTTAAGTCCCTGGAAATATCATTAGCAGTTTTCCCTAGTGATGGAAAAGGTATTCATCTGCAATTTGTTGTCTATTAGAAGACAATACTGAGTTAATTAAATCAACTGTCTACTGGACATATGTTATACATTACCTCATGCTGTAAAAATTCATTTAGTACTCCACATTTTTAAAGTTGTTATACGGCATCTTGGCATTATTTCTTTAATAGCTTAATGGCCAATCTTCATATCTTCGTATCTTAATAATTATGATAGGTATCAGCTATGCAAATGGGCATTCTTGGCAGATAGATAAAGAAATGGACTATGAGTATAGTATATATTGAGTATATATTGAGAGACATATATCCTGTCCTGTCCATACATAGTTTTCCTATGTGTTTTTCTTTCCACAGGAGCCACCAACTAAATTTCACCATTTCCCATAGTATTTCTAGGATTTATTTCCTATTTCACCATCACTTAAAAACTCTAATATGTATGTGTATTTTAAACATTTTCCCCAATATATGACATGCTTATACTGTTTTAGTTTTATACTTGTCATTATGAATCCAGTCATTAATTAGAAAGGTCCTTTTGGAACTCTCTTTGTTCATGTTACTGTTATCAATAATTGTGTTCCCTCGGTGCTGATGACTGAATTCACGTCCTTGACAAATCAATTTATGATCAATTATGATATGTTCCATTAGTTCACAGTCTTTCCTTATGAAATCTTGTAATTCCTTCTTTATACTTTCTATTTTTCAACTTGCTGCAGGCCCATAATAGGATTTTTTTCTCCTTACCCCTTCAAAATTTCAGATGATGAGCTTATGGAAAGACTTTTGGAAATCCAAATAAATAATGCTATCAGTTGGATACATAGTCCAGTCCTTGTTACTCAAAAACCACATATAAGTTTAGGAAATAGACTTTACCAATGCAGGAATTTTATTATGCTTTCTTTTTAATGACTTGGCCTTCCAATGTGCTTGATATTTCTGTATTTAATAAATATTCCCAAAATTCACCTAAACTAATCGTATAGTAATAGAAATGTAACTCTTTGAAAATCATCTACAACAACTTCCAGCCAAATCTATTGCTTGATACACCCTAATAAATAATTATAATTATCCAGGAATGGCAGGCTATCTATTCCACTGTTAATATTTTTTCTACCTAATGTATACCAAAATCCATTCACTTATAATTTAAACCCATTTTCTTTCCCTTTATTCTGGAACATCTCTGAACAATTATGCCTCATTAGATGTTTGAAAAAAACCTATTTCTTGCAATATTCTCTCTCAAGCTAAGTAGGCCAAATTGCTCCTAATTTTTTTTTTTATAAGTTTCTCATTTTAGACCCCTTATCAGCTAGGTCATTCTTTCCTGAATGTGCACATTTTTCCAATATACTTCCTAAAATATAATGCATAATACTTCTTTGATATAGCCTATGATTGTATTGAATGTTGTTTCTGTATTTCAGTTTAAGGTATATTTACAGTAGGTACTCTGTCTAGTTTGCCTTCTTTCCTAAAATCTTTTTTTTTAAAATGTAGGACTTTAATTTGTCCTTCCTGAATTCACTCTGCTAGCTTTCCCCCATTGTTCCAGTTTGCTAAGGTCTTCTTGAATCTTGAATTATATTTTTGTGATATCTGAAAATATGTTAATAATATTATATCACATATCCCTTCATTTAGAACATTTATAATTGTACTAAATGGGTTAGAATGTAGAAATATCCCTGCAATATACCATTCAACAATTTCTTTCAGAATGAAATTAAGTACCGGTAACTGATACATGTTTGTTGCTAATCATCTCTTTATGTATCTGGTAATACTATAGTTCAGCTCAGATTTTTCTATCCTCTCTAACAGAACTCATGTTTGTAAACACAATTGACTAAATTATAATTTGTCATTTTTAAATACTTCCAACCCTCCTATACAAAGACCAAACTTGTATTATTGAAAAAAAAATATTTCCATGTAGCTTCCTAGTTCAGGGATCAATATTGCATGTTTAATAACACATATATCCAAATAAAGGTCAGAGGTATCAGAATATAATCCAGGACCAATAATTAAATTGCTGAAGAATTTATTGGTATCTATTCAAGAGTTTTTAATGTGCTCAGATGTGAAACATTGCAGTGAATGCTCCAACAATGGAAGTTTTTAAGAAGAGACTCGACAGCCATTTGTCCGAAATGGTGTAGGGTTTCCTGCCTGAGCAGGGGGTTGCACTCGATGACCTCCAAGGTTCCTTCCAACTTTATTATTATTATTATTATTATTATTATTATTATTATTATTATTATTATTATTATTATTATCGATCATCGCACAGTCAACCAGATGTTCAGACTGGATTTGGCGTTTTGTCTACCTATCGAGTCCTTACCCAGGACCTGGGATAGGCAGATATGGATGTTTGATGGTATTATAGATATCGTCGCAGGATGGAAGCAGTTCCTAATAAGGCCGCCTTTTGCAATTGACTAATAGCGAATTTGTCAATGCCAATTGTGTTCAAGTGGTGCTCCAGTTGTTTTGGGATTGCACCCAAAGAGCCTATGACTATTGGTACTACCCTTGCTTGCTTTTGCCACAGTCTTTCTATTTCTATTTGTAGGTCTTTGTATTTTGTTATCTTCTCCAGTTCTTTCTCTTCTATTCTGCTATCTCCAGGCACTGCCACGTCCACTATCCAGACTTTTTTGTCTTTCTTATCGACAATTGTTAAGTCTGGGGTGTTATGTTGCAGGTGCTTGTCTGTTTGAATTCTGAAGTCCCAGAGCAGTTTAATTTTATCATTTTCTATGACTTTCTCTATTTTATGATCCCACCAGTTTTTGCTTACAGGCAAATGATATTTTTTGCAGATCTTCCAATGCACCATTGTTGCTACTTTGTCATGCCGCTGCTTGTAATCAGTTTGTGCAATCTTCTTGCAACAGCTTACCAAGTGGTCCACTGTTTCTTCAGCTTCTTTGCATAGGCGGCACTTACTGTCTGTTGCTGTCTTCTCAATTTTGACTTTGTATGCATTTGTCCTTAAGGCTTGGTCTTGTGCAGCCAGAATTAGTCCCTCGGTCTCTTTCTTCAATTTTCCTGCTCTTAGCCATTGCCAGGTTTTATTATTATCTGCTTTCCCAGCTATTTTTTTCATGTATTGGCCATGTAGTGCTTTGTCTTCCCATGCCTCTATTCTGTTCTTCATTTGGTCTTTCTTGTAGGCCAGTTTGGTCTCTCCAGTAGTTAGTAAGCCTTCCTGATATACTAATTTCAGTGCATCTTCATCATTGTTCTTCAGATATTCTTCCAAAGCCATTTTTTCTTCTTCAACCATCTGATGTACTTGTAGCATTCCACGCCCACCTATTTGCCTTGGTAGATAAAGTCTATCAGTGTCACTGCGTGGATGAAGGGCATGATTCATTGTCATTATTTTTCTGGTCTGCCTATCCATTGCTTTTAGTTCTGCTTGAGTCCAGTCCACTATTCCAGCTGTGTACCTAATGACTGGGATTGCCCAGGTGTTGATTGCCTTTATGGTATTTCCTCCATTGAGTTTGGATTTTAAGATCTTCTTCACTCTCTTGATGTATTCACCTCTAATCTTTTTCTTGACTTCAGTGTGCTTGATGTTGTCAGCTTGAAGGATACCCAAGTATTTGTAGTATTCTTCCTCGTCCAGACTCTTAATGTTATTTTCATGGGGCATCTTGATTCCTTCAGTTTTCACTATTTTTCCTTGTTTGATAGTAAGTGTGGCACATTTGTCCAAGCCAAACTCCATTACAATATCTTGGCTATATATACGGACAGTGTTGAGCAGCGATTCTATTTCAGATGATGTTTTTCCATACAGCTTCAGATCATCCATATAAAGGAGGTTGGATAGTCTGGCAGATGTTTTTGATGTTTGATAGCCATGTCCTGAGTTATTCAGTATTGTTGACAGAGGAAACAGTGCAGCAACAAATAGTAATGGTGATAATGAATCTCCTTGAAATATTCCTCTCTTGATATTAACCTCTCCCAGCCTCTCACCATTGATCTGCAACTGTGTCTTCCATTGTGCCATCAATCTTTGCACAAATTTTCTGATGTTTCTACTGACTCCTATTATTTCTAGGCACTTTATTATCCAATCATGTGGCAGAGAGTCAAATGCCTTTTTGTAGTCAATCCATGCACATTCAGGTTGGTCTTCCTTCTCTTGCAGTTTTCCAAGATCATTTTGTCTATTAGGAGTTGATCTTTTGTTCCTCTGCTATTGGGGCGGTTTCCTTTCTGCTCAGGTGGAAAGAGATTGTTTTCAACTAGATGCTGTTGCACTGCATCAGCTACTATACCAGTTAGTAATTTGAAAGTTGTTGGTAAGCAGGTAATTGGCCTGTAGTTACCTGGTGTTGCCCCTTTTGCTGGATTTTTCATTATTAGGTAGGTTTTCCCAGTTGTTAGCCACTTTTCAATT